>NC_140005.1:3974156-4004156 GCF_964263955.1 Coregonus lavaretus
AAGAATAGACTGACGAGTTTCAGAAGAAAGTTATTTTGTTTCTGGCCATTTTGAGCCTGTAATCGAACCCACAATTGCTGATGCTCCAGATAATCAACTACTCTCAAGAAGGGCCAGTTTTATTGATTCTTTAATCAGCACAACAGTTTTCAGCTGTGCTAACATAATTGCAAAAGGGTTTTCTAATGATCAATTAGCCTTTTAAAATGATAAACTTGGATTAGCAAACACAACGTGCCATTGGAACACAGGACTGATGGTTGCTGATAATGGGCCTCTGTACGCCTATGTAGATATTCCATTAAAAATAAGCCGTTTCCAGCTACAATAGCCATTTACAACATTAACAATGTCTACACTGTATTTCTGATCAATTTGATGTTATTATAATGGACAAGAAAATTGCTTTTCTTTCAAAAACAAGGACATTTCTAAGTAACCCTAAACTTTTGAACGGTAGTGTGTGTATGTGTATATATATATATATATATATATATATATATATATATACATACATACATACATACATACATACATACATACATACATACATATACATACATACATATACAGTGAGGGAAAAAAGTTAATTTGAACAGTGAAAGACAGAATAACAACAAAAAAATCCAGAAAACGCATGTCAAAAATGTTATCAATTGATTTGCATTTTAATGAGGGAAATAAGTATTTGACCCCCTCTCAATCAGAAAGATTTCTGGCTCCCAGGTGTCTTTTATACAGGTAACAAGCTGAGATTAGGAGCACACTCTTAAAGGGAGTGCTCCTTATCTCAGCTTGTTACCTGTATAAAAGACACCTGTCCACAGAAGCAAGCAATCAGATTCCAAACTCTCCACCATGGCCAAGACCAAAGAGCTCTCCAAGGATGTCAGGGACAAGATTGTAGACCTACACAAGGCTGGAATGGGCTACAAGACCATCGCCAAGCAGCTTGGTGAGAAGGTGACAACAGTTGGTGCGATTATTCGCAAAAGGAAGAAACACAAAATAACTGTCAATCTCCCTCGGCCTGGGGCTCCATGCAAGATCTCACTTCGTGGAGTTGCAATGATCATGAGAACGGTGAGGAATCAGCCCAGAACTACACGGGAGGATCTTGTCAATGATCTCAAGGCAGCTGGGACCATAGTCACCAAGAAAACAATTGGTAACACACTACGCCTTGAAGGACTGAAATCCTGCAGGCCCGCAAGGTCCCCCTGCTCAAGAAAGCACATATACAGGCCCGTCTGAAGTTTGCCAATGAACATCTGAATGATTCAGAGGAGAACTGGGTGAAAGTGTTGTGGTCAGATGAGACCAAAATGGAGCGCTTTGGCATCAACTCAACTCGCCATGTTTGGAGGAGGAGGAATGCTGCCTATGACCCCAAGAACACCATCCCCACCGTCAAACATGGAGGTGGAAACATTATGCTTTGGGGGTGTTTTTCTGCTAAGGGGACAGGACAACTTCACCGCATCAAAGGGACGATGGACGGGGCCATGTACCGTCAAATCTTGGGTGAGAACCTCCTTCCCTCAGCCAGGGCATTGAAAATAGGTCGTGGATGGGTATTCCAGCATGACAATGACCCAAAACACACGGCCAAGTCAACAAAGGAGTGGCTCAAGAAGAAGCACATTGAGGTCCTAGCCAGTCTCCAGACCTTAATCCCATAGAAAATCTGTGGAGGGAGCTGAAGGTTCGAGTTGCCAAACGTCAGCCACGAAACCTTAATGACTTGGAGAAGATCTGCAAAGAGGAGTGGGACAAAATCCCTCCTGAGATGTGTGCAAACCTGGTGGCCAACTACAAGAAACGTCTGACCTCTGTGATTGCCAACAAGGGTTTTGCCACCAAGTACTAAGTCATGTTTTGCAGAAGGGTCAAATACTTATTTCCCTCATTAAAATGCAAATCAATTTATAACATTTTTGACATGTGTTTTTCTGGATTTTTGTTGCTGTTATTCTGTCTCTCACTGTTCAAATAAACCTCCCATTAAAATTATAGACTGATCATGTCTTTGTCAGTGGGCAAACGTACAAAATCAGCAGGGGATCAAATACTTTTTTTCCCTCACTGTATATATATATAAATGTGGAATGCAGTGTTTGGTTTTCGCCAGGCATAATGGGACCCATCTCGTCCAAAAAGTTGTCTCAAGTTTGCCAAAAAGCACCTGGATGATCATCAAGACTCTTGGAAGAACGTTCTATGGACAGATGATTCAAAAGTATAACTTTTTGGACGACATGGTTCCAGTAATGCCTGGCGAAAACCAAACTCTGCATTCCACAGTATGATCATACCAAAGGTCAAGCATGGTGGTGGTGGTGTGATGGTTTGGGGATGCTTTGCTGCCTCAGGACCTGGACGACTTGCCTTAATAGAAGGAACCATGAATTCTGCTCAGTATCAGAGAATTCTACAGGAGAACGTCAAACCATCCGTCTGTGAGCTGAAGCTGAAGCGCAGCTGGGTCATGCAGCAAGACAATGATCCAAAACACACAATCAAGTCTACATGAAAATTGCTAAAAAGCAACAAATTGGACGTTTTGGAATGGCCTAGTCAAAGTCCAGACCTAATCCCAATTGAGATGTTGTGGCAGGACTTGAAACGAGCAGTTCATGCTTGAAAACCCACACGTCACTGAGTTAAAGCAGTTCTGCATGGAAGAGTGGGCCAAAATTCCTCCATAGCGACGTGAGAGACTGATCAACAACTACAGGAAGCATTTGGTTGGAGTCATTGCAGCTAAAGGTGGCACAACCAGTTATTGAGTGTAAGGGGGCAATTACTTTTTCACACAGGGGAATTGGGTGTTGCATAACCTTGTTTATGAAATAAATATGTAATTCTTGTGTTATTTGTTCACTTATGTTCCCTTTATCTAATATTAGGTTTTGGTTGAAGATCTGATAACATTCAGTATCACAAATATGCAAAAGTAGAGAAAATTAGAAAGGGGGCAAATACTTTTTCATAGCACTGTGTGTGTGTGTATGTATGTGTGTGTGTGTGTATATATATATATATATATATATACAGTGGGGGAAAAAAGTATTTAGTCAGCCACCAATTGTGCAAGTTCTCCCACTTAAAAAGATGAGAGAGGCCTGTAATTTTCATCATAGGTACACGTCAACTATGACAGACAAAATGAGATTTTTTTTTCCAGAAAATCACATTGTAGGATTTTTAATGAATTTATTTGCAAATTATGGTGGAAAATAAGTATTTGGTCAATAACAAAAGTTTCTCAATACTTTGTTATATACCCTTTGTTGGCAATGACACAGCTCAAACGTTTTCTGTAAGTCTTCACAAGTTTTCACACACGGTATTTTGGCCCATTCCTCCATGCAGATCTCCTCTAGAGCAGTGATGTTTTGGGGCTATCGCTGGGCAACACGGACTTTCAACTCCCTCCAAAGATTTTCTATGGGGTTGAGATCTGGAGACTGGCTAGGCCACTCCAGGACCTTGAAATGCTTCTTACGAAGCCACTCCTTCGTTCCCCGGGCGGTGTGTTTGGGATCATTGTCATGCTGAAAGACCCAGCCACGTTTCATCTTCAATGCCCTTGCTGATGGAAGGAGGTTTTCACTCAAAATCTCAAGATACATGGCCCCATTCATTCTTTCCTTTACACGGATCAGTCGTCCTGGTCCCTTTGCAGAAAAACAGCCCCAAAGCATGATGATTCCACCCCCATGCTTCACAGTAGGTATGGTGTTCTTTGGATGCAACTCAGCATTCTTTGTCCTCCAAACACGACGAGTTGAGTTTTTACCAAAAAGTTATCTTTTGGTTTCATCTGACCATATGACATTCTCCCAATCCTCTTCTGGATCATCCAAATGCACTCTAGCAAACTTCAGACGGGCCTGGACATGTACTGGCTTAAGCAGGGGGACACGTCTGGCACTGCAGGATTTGAGTCCCTGGCGGCGTAGTGTGTTACTGATTGTAGGCTTTGTTACTTTGGTCCCAGCTCTCTGCAGGTCATTCACTAGGTCCCCCCTTGTGGTTCTGGGATTTTTGCTCACCGTTCTTGTGATCATTTTGACCCCACGGGGTGAGATCTTGCGTGGAGCCCCAGATCGAGGGAGATTATCAGTGGTCTTGTATGTCTTCCATTTCCTAATAATTGCTCCCACAGTTGATTTCTTCAAACCAAGCTGCTTACCTATTGCAGATTCAGTCTTCCCAGCCTGGTGCAGGTCTACAATTTTGTTTCTGGTGTCCTTTGACAGCTGTTTGGTCTTGGCCATAGTGGAGTTTGGAGTGTGACTGTTTGAGGTTGTGGACAGGTGTCTTTTATACTGATAACAAGTTCAAACAGGTGCCATTAATACAGGTAACGAGTGGAGGACAGAGGAGCCTCTTAAAGAAGAAGTTACAGGTCTGTGAGAGCCAGAAATCTTGCTTGTTTGTAGGTGATCAAATACTTATTTTCCACCATAATTTGCAAATAAATTCATTAAAAATCCTACAATGTGATTTTCTGGATTTCTTTTCTCAATTTGTCTGTCATAGTTGACGTGTACCTATGATGAAAATTACAGGCCTCTCTCATCTTTTTAAGTGGGAGAACATGCACAATTGGTGGCTGACTAAATACTTGTTTTCCCCACTGTGTGTGTGTATATATATATATGGGGGATTGGAAGTGATACAGACAATTAAATTGATGGAAGCTACAATCTATTTGCAATATTAAAGCTGATCTATCCAGGTATTCAGACCCTTTGCTATGACACTCGAAATTGAGCTCAGGTTTATCCTTTTCCATTGATCATCCTTGAGATGTTTCTACAACTTGATTGGAGTCCGCCTGTGGTAAATTCAATTGATTGGACATGATTTGGAAAGGCACACACCTGTCTATATAAGGTCCCAAAGTTGACAGTGCATGTCAGAGCAAAAACCAAGCCATGAGGTCGAAGGAATTGTCCGTAGAGCTCCGAGACAGGATTGTGTCGAGGCACAGATCTGGGGAAGGGTACAAAAAATGTCTGCAGCATTGAAGGTCCCCAAGAACACAGTGGCATCCATCATTCTTAAATGGAAGAAGGTTGGAACCACCAAGACTCTTCCTAGAGCTGGCCGCCCCGGCCAAACTGAGCAATCGGGGGAGAAGGGCCTTGGTGAGGGAGGTGACCAAGAACCCGATGGTCACTCTGACAGAGATCCAGAGTTCCTCTGTGGAGATGGGAGAACCTTCCAGAAGGACAACCATCTCTGCAGCACTCCACCAATCAGGCCTATATGGTAGAGTGGCCAGACGGAAGCCACTCCTCAGTAAAAGGCACATGACAGCCCGCTTGGAGTTTGCCAAAAGGCACCTAAAGACTCTCAGACCATAAGAAACAAGATTATCTGATAGAATTGCTGACTCCAGTAAGACAAGAGGTGGCGGTCTGTGTATATTTGTAAACAACAGCTGGTGCACAAAATCAAATACTAAGGAACTCTCGAGGTTTTGCTCGCCTGAGGTAGAGTATCTCATGATAAGCTGAAGACCACACTATTTACCAAGAGAGTTTTCTTCTATAATTTTCGTAGCTGTCTTTTTTACCACCACAAACCGACGCTGGCACTAAGATTGCACCCAAGCTCTATAAGGCCATAAGCAAACAGGAAAACGCTCATCCAGAGGCGGCGCTCCTAGTGGCCAGGGGACTTTAATGCAGGGAAACTTAAATCCGTTTGACCTCATTTCTACCAGCATGTTAAATGTGCAACCAGAGGAAAAAAAACTCTAGACCACCTTTACTCCACACACAGAGACGCATACAAAGCTCTCCCTCCCTCTCCATTTGGCAAATCTGACCATAATTATATCCTCCTGATTCCTGCTTATAAGCAAAAACTAAAGCAGGAAGCACCAGTGACTCGGTTAATAAGGAAGTGGTCAGATGACACAGATGCTAAGCTACAGGACTGTTTTGCTAGCACAGACCCACTCCAATTTGCATACCGCCCCAACAGATCAGTCCCCTCCTGTACTCCCTGTTCACCCATGACCGCATGGCCAGGCACGACTCCAACACCATCATTAAGTTTACCGACGACACAGCAGTGGTAGGCCTGATCACCGACAACGATGAGACAGCCTATAGGGAAGAGGTCAGAGACCTGGCCGTGTAGTGCCAGGACAACAACCTCTCCCTCAACGTGATCAAGACAAAGGAGATGATTGTGGACTACAGGAAAAAAAAGAGGACTGAGCACGCCCCCATTCTCATCGACGGGGCTGTAGTGGAACAGGTTGAGAGCTTCAAGCTCCTTAGTGTCCACATAACCAACAAACTATCATGGTCCAAACACACCAAGACAGTCGTGAAGAGGGCACGACAATGCCTCAGATCCTCAAAAAGTTATACAGCTGCACCATCGAGAGCATCCTGTCTGGTTGCATCACTGCCTGGTATGGCAACTGCTCGGCCTCCGATCGCAAGGCGCTACAGAGGGTAGTGCGTACGGCCCAGTACATCACTGGGGCCAAGCTTCCTGCCATCCAGGACCTCTATACCAGGCGGTGGCAGAGGAAGGCCCTAGAAATTGTCAAAGACTCCAGCCACCCTAGTCATAGACTTCTCTCTGCTACCGCACGGCAAGCGGTACCGGAGCGCCAAGTCTAGGTCCAAAAGGCTTCTTAACAGCTTCTACCCCCAAGCCATAAGACTCCTGAACAGCCAGAGCCCAGACTTGAACCCGATCGAACATCTCTGGAGAGACCTGAAAATAGCCGTGCAGGACGCTCCCAATCCAACCAGACAGAGCTTGAGAGGATCTGCAGAGAAGAATGGGAAAACTCCCCAAATACAGGTGTGCCAAGCTTGTAGCGTCATACCCAAGAAGACTCAAGGCTGTAATCGCTGCCAAAGGTGCTTCAACCAAGTAGTGAGTAAAGGGTCTGAATACTTATGGAAATGTAATATTTCAGTTTTTTAATTTCTAAAAGCCTGTTTTTGCTTTGTCATTATGGGGTATTGTGTGTAGATTGATATATATATATATATATATATATATATATATATATATTGTAAAGTGGTTGTCCCACTGGCTATCATAAGGTGAATGCACCAATTTTGTAAGTCGCTCTGGATAAGAGCGTCTGCTAAATGACGTAAATGTAAAAATGGGGGAAAAAAACGATTTAATCAAGTTTAGAATAATTGGAATAATGTACCAAAAATATGGAAAACGTCTGAATACTTTTCAAAGGAGCTTTTTATTAGACGACTCTTTCAGTTAGACGTGGTTTTAACGTCCGGTTAGAACCATTATGTTTTGCAGGATCATAGGCCTACATTTATTTTGGATTTGTCTGCCCGTGAGAACTGTTTTCACGGCGAAAACATAATGAAATGTTACGTATGCATAGTTACACTTACAGTGCATTTTCCCGAGATCGCCATGATTCGTACACGGTTTAAAGTTCACTGTTCTAATTCAATTGTTAATAACAAATAACACTGTGATAAATGTCATTCATGTAAAGAAAGACATTTAGTGTTTTATGTCACACGATCTGTGAAGACTCCCAAAACATTAACTCGTGAATTATGGACAAGTTATGAACTAGGGTGTAAAACATGTTTTGATTAAACTCATGTGTTAAATTGAATGTAGGCTTTTCTGTTTGTGTTCATGTGTGTAAAATTGCCTCGGCTGCCTAGTGGAGGGTAAATGCAAGTAAACGCTGTTTACCCACCTTTTTCAGAAAAATGCGTTGTATAAGGAGCGAAGGGGGAGGACTGAGGGTTTAAGTGAAAGTACTAATATGGAGCTGGCAGTGAGGCAGGAAACCCTTTCTGACCTGAGGGGGAAAATGGAGGGAGGGAGGGATGGAGGAAGGAGAGAGTGAGAGAGAGAGCGATAGGAGGAGAGAGGGAGGGAGGGAGGGAGGGAGGGATGGAGGAAGGAGAGAGTGAGAGAGGGAAGAAGAGGGAGGAGAGCAGTGAGGAAGAGAGAGAGAGAGAGAGGAAACCAGTCGAGGAAGAGATATGGGTGGAAAGTTCAGGGAAAAGGCTATAAACTTGACATGTTGTTGGAAGACTATTTCAGGATGTCTTGGCCCAGCGCAAAAGCAGAGAGCAACTTCCATGATCTCCTCCTCACCTACTGGAAGAATCACTGGGGGTGTCCCAAATGGAATCCTATTCCTTATATAGTGCACTATGTAGGGGATAGGATACCATTTCAGTGCACTATGTAGGGGATAGGATACCATTTCAGACACAGCCACTGACTCATGTGTACTAACTGTACAATAACAACACATGTTGTCCCAAGACCTATGATAGAGACAGACTGTAATACACTGTAATAATGATAGAGACAGACTGTAATACACTGTAGTAATGATAGAGACAGACTGTAATACACTGTAGTAATGATAGAGACAGACTGTAATGAACTGTAATAATGAGAGAGACAGACTGTAATACACTGTAATAATGATAGAGACAGACTGTAATACACTGTAATAATGATAGAGACAGACTGTAATGAACTGTAATAATGAGAGAGACAGACTGTAATACACTGTAATAATGATAGAGACAGACTGTAATACACTGTAATAATGAGAGACAGACTGTAATACACTGTAATAATGATAGAGACAGACTGTAATACACTGTAATAATGATAGAGACAGACTGTAATACACTGTAATAATGAGAGACAGACTGTAATACACTGTAATAATGAGAGACAGACTGTAATACACTGTAATAATGACAGAGACAGACTGTAATACACTGTAATAATGACAGAGACAGACTGTAATACACTGTAATAATGAGAGAGACAGACTGTAATACACTGTAATAATGATAGAGACAGACTGTAATACACTGTAATAATGATAGAGACAGACTGTAATACACTGTAATAATGAGAGAGACAGACTGTAATACACTGTAATAATGACAGAGACAGACTGTAATACACTGTAATAATGAGAGAGACAGACTGTAATACACTGTAATAATGATAGAGACAGACTGTAATACACTGTAATAATGATAGAGACAGACTGTAATGAACTGTAATAATGAGAGAGACAGACTGTAATACACTGTAATAATGACAGAGACAGACTGTAATACACTGTAATAATGAGAGAGACAGACTGTAATACACTGTAATAATGAGAGAGACAGACTGTAATGAACTGTAATAATGAGAGAGACAGACTGTAATACACTGTAATAATGAGAGAGACAGACTGTAATACACTGTAATAATGACAGAGACAGACTGTAATACACTGTAATAATGAGAGAGACAGACTGTAATACGCTGTAATAATGAGAGAGACAGACTGTAATACACTGTAATAATGAGAGAGACAGACTGTAATACACTGTAATAATGAGAGAGACAGACTGTAATACACTGTAATAATGACAGAGACAGACTGTAATACACTGTAATAATGAGAGAGACAGACTGTAATACACTGTAATAATGATAGAGACAGACTGTAATACACTGTAATAATGATAGAGACAGACTGTAATACACTGTAATAATGAGAGAGACAGACTGTAATACACTGTAATAATGAGAGAGACAGACTGTAATACACTGTAATAATAAGAGAGACAGACTGTAATACACTGTAATAATGAGAGAGACAGACTGTAATACACTGTAATAATGAGAGAGACAGACTGTAATACACTGTAATAATGAGAGAGACAGACTGTAATGAACTGTAATAATGAGAGAGACAGACTGTAATACACTGTAATAATGAGAGAGACAGACTGTAATGAACTGTAATAATGAGAGAGACAGACTGTAATACACTGTAATAATGAGAGAGACAGACTGTAATACACTGTAATAATGAGAGAGACAGACTGTAATACACTGTAATAATGAGAGAGACAGACTGTAATACACTGTAATAATGATAGAGACAGACTGTAATACACTGTAATAATGAGAGAGACAGACTGTAATATACTGTAATAATGATAGAGACAGACTGTAATACACTGTAATAATGATAGAGACAGACTGTAATGAACTGTAATAATGAGAGAGACAGACTGTAATACACTGTAATAATGAGAGAGACAGACTGTAATACACTGTAATAATGAGAGAGACCGACTGTAATACACTGTAATAATGACAGAGACAGACTGTAATACACTGTAATAATGATAGAGACAGACTGTAATACACTGTAATAATGAGAGAGACAGACTGTAATACACTGTAATAATGAGAGAGACAGACTGTAATACACTGTAATAATGATAGAGACAGACTGTAATGAACTGTAATAATGAGAGAGACAGACTGTAATACACTGTAATAATGAGAGAGACAGACTGTAATACACTGTAATAATGATAGAGACCGACTGTAATACACTGTAATAATGACAGAGACAGACTGTAATACACTGTAATAATGATAGAGACAGACTGTAATACACTGTAATAATGAGAGAGACAGACTGTAATACACTGTAATAATGATAGAGACCGACTGTAATACACTGTAATAATGATAGAGACCGACTGTAATACACTGTAATAATGACAGAGACAGACTGTAATACACTGTAATAATGATAGAGACAGACTGTAATACACTGTAATAATGACAGAGACAGACTGTAATACACTGTAATAATGACAGAGACAGACTGTAATACACTGTAATAATGAGAGAGACAGACTGTAATACACTGTAATAATGAGAGAGACAGACTGTAATACACTGTAATAATGATAGAGACAGACTGTAATACACTGTAATAATGATAGAGACAGACTGTAATACACTGTAATAATGATAGAGACAGACTGTAATACACTGTAATAATGAGAGACAGACTGTAATACACTGTAATAATGATAGAGACAGACTGTAATACACTGTAATAATGAGAGAGACAGACTGTAATACACTGTAATAATGATAGAGACAGACTGTAATACACTGTAATAATGATAGAGACAGACTGTAATACACTGTAATAATGAGAGAGACAGACTGTAATACACTGTAATAATGATAGAGACAGACTGTAATACACTGTAATAATGATAGAGACAGACTGTAATGAACTGTAATAATGAGAGAGACAGACTGTAATACACTGTAATAATGACAGAGACAGACTGTAATACACTGTAATAATGAGAGAGACAGACTGTAATACACTGTAATAATGAGAGAGACAGACTGTAATGAACTGTAATAATGAGAGAGACAGACTGTAATACACTGTAATAATGAGAGAGACAGACTGTAATACACTGTAATAATGACAGAGACAGACTGTAATACACTGTAATAATGAGAGAGACAGACTGTAATACGCTGTAATAATGAGAGAGACAGACTGTAATACACTGTAATAATGATAGAGACAGACTGTAATACACTGTAATAATGAGAGAGACAGACTGTAATACACTGTAATAATGACAGAGACAGACTGTAATACACTGTAATAATGAGAGAGACAGACTGTAATACACTGTAATAATGATAGAGACAGACTGTAATACACTGTAATAATGATAGAGACAGACTGTAATACACTGTAATAATGAGAGAGACAGACTGTAATACACTGTAATAATGAGAGAGACAGACTGTAATACACTGTAATAATAAGAGAGACAGACTGTAATACACTGTAATAATGAGAGAGACAGACTGTAATACACTGTAATAATGAGAGAGACAGACTGTAATACACTGTAATAATGAGAGAGACAGACTGTAATGAACTGTAATAATGAGAGAGACAGACTGTAATACACTGTAATAATGAGAGAGACAGACTGTAATGAACTGTAATAATGAGAGAGACAGACTGTAATACACTGTAATAATGAGAGAGACAGACTGTAATACACTGTAATAATGAGAGAGACAGACTGTAATACACTGTAATAATGAGAGAGACAGACTGTAATACACTGTAATAATGATAGAGACAGACTGTAATACACTGTAATAATGAGAGAGACAGACTGTAATACACTGTAATAATGATAGAGACAGACTGTAATACACTGTAATAATGATAGAGACAGACTGTAATGAACTGTAATAATGAGAGAGACAGACTGTAATACACTGTAATAATGAGAGAGACAGACTGTAATACACTGTAATAATGAGAGAGACCGACTGTAATACACTGTAATAATGACAGAGACAGACTGTAATACACTGTAATAATGATAGAGACAGACTGTAATACACTGTAATAATGAGAGAGACAGACTGTAATACACTGTAATAATGAGAGAGACAGACTGTAATACACTGTAATAATGATAGAGACAGACTGTAATGAACTGTAATAATGAGAGAGACAGACTGTAATACACTGTAATAATGAGAGAGACAGACTGTAATACACTGTAATAATGATAGAGACCGACTGTAATACACTGTAATAATGACAGAGACAGACTGTAATACACTGTAATAATGATAGAGACAGACTGTAATACACTGTAATAATGAGAGAGACAGACTGTAATACACTGTAATAATGATAGAGACCGACTGTAATACACTGTAATAATGATAGAGACCGACTGTAATACACTGTAATAATGACAGAGACAGACTGTAATACACTGTAATAATGATAGAGACAGACTGTAATACACTGTAATAATGACAGAGACAGACTGTAATACACTGTAATAATGACAGAGACAGACTGTAATACACTGTAATAATGAGAGAGACAGACTGTAATACACTGTAATAATGAGAGAGACAGACTGTAATACACTGTAATAATGATAGAGACAGACTGTAATACACTGTAATAATGATAGAGACAGACTGTAATACACTGTAATAATGATAGAGACAGACTGTAATACACTGTAATAATGAGAGACAGACTGTAATACACTGTAATAATGATAGAGACAGACTGTAATACACTGTAATAATGAGAGAGACAGACTGTAATACACTGTAATAATGATAGAGACAGACTGTAATACACTGTAATAATGATAGAGACAGACTGTAATACACTGTAATAATGATAGAGACAGACTGTAATGAACTGTAATAATGATAGAGACAGACTGTAATACACTGTAATAATGAGAGAGACAGACTGTAATACACTGTAATAATGATAGAGACAGACTGTAATACACTGTAATAATGATAGAGACAGACTGTAATACACTGTAATAATGAGAGAGACAGACTGTAATACACTGTAATAATGAGAGAGACAGACTGTAATACACTGTAATAATGAGAGAGACAGACTGTAATACACTGTAATAATGACAGAGACAGTAGCCTGCCATCTTTCACTGGAGTTGATGCCAAGCTGACCCATGATGTGTTCCAAATGGCATCCTATTCCCTATGTAGTGCACTTCTCAGAGTCTTGGGCCCTGGTCAACAGTAGTGCACTACATAGTGAATAGGGTGCCATTTGGGACATTACCCCAGAGTTGTTGACCCCTGGTGTTTTTACAGCCCTCCTCCTCCTCCTCCTCCTCCTCCTCCTCGTGTCTGCTCTGAGAGACTGAGACAGGGGAGGTGGGGGGAAGAGTGGGGGAGATGAAATATATACAGTATGACCTCGACATCCTCGATCCTCCCATTGAAATATGTTCGTACTGTACTATACTCAGTACTCTGTTACATATTAAATGTTGTAGTGGAAACAGGCATGGGCGCTGTATCACTCTAAAACTAGGGTAACGTTGGTGCCAGATGTTTTCCTACACTCTAAAACTAGGGTAACGTTGGTGCCAGATGTTTTCCTACACTCTAAAACTAGGGTAACGTTGGTGCCAGATGTTTTCCTACACTCTAAAACTAGGGTAACGTTGGTGCCAGATGTTTTCCTACACTCTAAAACTAGGGTAACGTTGGTGCCAGATGTTTTCCTACACTCTAAACTAGGGTAACGTTGGTGCCAGATGTTTTCCTACACTCTAAAACTAGAGTAACGTTGGTGCCAGATGTTTTCCTACACTCTAAAACTAGAGTAACGTTGGTGCCAGATGTTTTCCTACACTCTAAAACTAGAGTAACGTTGGTGCCAGATGTTTTCCTACACTCTAAAACTAGAGTAACGTTGGTGCCAGATGTTTTCCTACACTCTAAAACTAGAGTAACGTTGGTGCCAGATGTTTTCCTACACTCTAAAACTAGGGTAACGTTGGTGCCAGATGTTTTCCTACACTCTAAAACTAGGGTATTGTAGGAATCAGATGATTTCCTACACTCTTAGAAAAAAAGGTTACATATAGAACCCCTAAAATGTCTATATACACTGAACAAAAATATAAACGCAACGTGCAACAATTTCAAAGATTTTACTGAGTTACAGTTCATATAAGGAAATCAGTCAATTGAAATAACTTCATTAGGCCCTAATCTATAGATTTCACATGACTGGGCAGGGGCGCAGCCATGGGTGGCCCTGGCAGGGCATAGGCCCACCCACTGGGGAGCCAGGCCCAGCCAATCAGAGTGAGTCTTTCCCCACAAAAGGGCTTTATTACAGACAGAAATACTCCTCAGTTTCATCAGCTGTCCGGGTGGCTGGTCTCAGACGACCCCGCAGGTGAAGAAGCCGGATGTGGAGGTCCTGGGCTGGTGTGGAGGTCCTGGGCTGGTGTGGAGGTCCTGGGCTGGTGTGGAGGTCCTGGGCTGGCGTGGTTACACGTGGTCTGCGGTTGTGAGGGTGGTTGGATGTACTGCCAAATTCTCTAAAATGACATTGCAGGTGACTTATGGTAGAGAAATGAACATTCAATTCTCTGGCAACAGCTCTGGTGGACATTCCTACAGTCAGCATGCCAATTGCACGCTCCCTCAAAACTTCAGACGTCTGTGGCATTGTGTTGTGTGACAAAACTGCACATTTTAGAGTGGCCTTTTATTGTCCCCAGCACAAGGTGCACCTGTGTAATTATCATGCTGTTTAATTAGCTTATTGATATGCCACACCTGTCAGGTGGAATGATTATCTTGGCAAATGAGAAATGCTCACTAACAGGGATGTAAACAAATTTGTGCACAACATTTGAGAGAAATACGCTTTTTGTGCGTATGGAAAATGTCTGGGATCTTTTATTTCAGCTCATGAAACATGGGGACCAACACTTTACATGTTGCGTTTTATATTTTTGTTCAGTATAGAAACCTTTTTATAGCGTTCTTTGATCAGAACCTCTTAAGAATTAGCATTTTAGAATCAGAGAGTAAATCGAGCCGAAATATATTGATAAAAGTCACCTTGTCCGAGAGAGATTTACACGGTTATCAAAACGTCACACCAGGGCAAGCCTACACGAAACACAGCCCTTATTTTAAGTGTTTCTAAAGTCCCCAGTGGGAAAACTGAATGGTGGCAAAAAAACGATTGGAACCATTTCCTTGTTTGACCACTAGGTTTTATGGGTATTATGACACCTCCACTGTGGGGCTCTACTCAACAGAGGTCAGCAACAGTCTTCTAATGGCTTCATGAAACATAGTCCCCTCATCTGACTCCACACTGAAATAAAGTAACAATGAGCTGATGGCAGGTCTGTCGCTCTTCTTGCCATATTCCACGAGAAACATTTATGTTTATTTGAAAGAGTTAGCTAGCTTGTAAAGTGGCTAATTAAAGTACCTTTTTCCTACTTACAAATGGTGCTCAAAATCTGATACAACCTATCTATCTAGCCTATAGTTTATTTATTGACTTTGGTTTCATATATTTCAATAAAATAATCAACTTTGTTTACATTAATAAATTGAAAAATAACATGCCTTATTGGTAGGCTATTTGGACATCCATTAACATTTTAATTGACCAAAAGGTTCTATTTAGAACCCCTTTGATATATAGAACCCCTTTGATCTATAGAACCCCTTTGATATATAGAACCCCTTTGATATATAGAACCCCTTTGATATATAGAACCCCTTTGATCTATAGAACCCCTTTGATATATAGAACCCCTTTGATCTATAGAACCCCTTTGATATATAGAACCCCTTTGATATATAGAACCCCTTTGATATATAGAACCCCTTTGATATATAGAACCCCTTTGATATATAGAACCCCTTTGATATATAGAACCCCTATGCTTTTATTAACACATTATTTCCTCTTGCTTCTAGCTAGCATTTCATTTGCAACAGCACAGGTTTGTCTGTTTGCATATCCGACCTCGGCAACAGTGTTTAAAAATACACTGCTCAAAAAAATAAAGGGAACACTAAAATAACACATCCTAGATCTGAATGAATGAAATAATCTTATTAAATACTTTTTTCTTTACATAGTTGAATGTGCTGACAGCAAAATCACACACATTATCAATGAAAATCAAATTGATCAACCCATGGAGGTCTAGATTTGGAGTCACTCTCAAAATTAATGTCCTTGAAACAAGTCAAAATGAGGCTCAGTAGTGTGTGTGTGGCCTCCACGTGCCTGTATGACCTCCCTACAACGCCTGAGCATGCTCCTGATGAGGTGGTGGATGGTCTCCTGAGGGATCTCCTCCCAGACCTGGACTACTCCTGGACAGTCTGTGGTGCAACGTGGCGTTGGTGGATGGAGCGAGACATGATGTCCCAGATGTGCTCAATTGGATTCAGGTCTGGGGAACGGGCGGGCCAGTCCATAGCATCAATGCCTTCCTCTTGCAGGAACTGCTGACACACTCCAGCCACATGAGGTCTAGCATTGTCTTGCATTAGGAGGAACCCAGGGACAACCGCACCAGCATATGGTCTCACAAGGGGTCTGAGGATCTCATCTCGGTACCTAATGGCAGTCAGGCTACCACTGGCGAGCACAAATTTGCCAATCTTGGTGTACTCTGGCAAATGCCAAACGTCCTGCACGGTGTTGGGCTGTAAGCACAACCCCCACCTGTGGACGTCGGGCCCTCATACCACCCTCATGGAGTCTGTTTCTGACCGTTTGAGCAGACACATGCACATTTGTGGCCTGCTGGAGGTCATTTTGCAGGGCTCTGGCAGTGCTCCTCCTGCTCCTCCTTGCACAAAGGCGGAGGTAGCAGTCCTGCTGCTGGGTTGTTGCCCTCCTACGGCCTCCTCCACGTCTCCTGATGTACTGGCCTGTCTCCTGGTAGCGCCTCCATGCTCTGGACACTACGCTGACAGACACAGCAAACCTTCTTGCCACAGCTCGCATTGATGTGCCATCCTGGATGAGCTGCACTACCTGAGCCACTTGTGTGGGTTGTAGACTCCGTCTCATGCTACCACTAGAGTGAAAGCACCGCCAGCATTCAAAAGTGACCAAAACATCAGCCAGGAAGTATAGGAACTGAGAAGTGGTCTGTGGTCACAGTCCTTTATTGGGGGTGTCTTGCTAATTGCCTATAATTTCCACCTGTTGTCTATTCCATTTGCACAACAGCATGTGAAATGTATTGTCAATTAATGTTGCTTCCTAAGTGGACAGTTTGATTTTCACAGAAGTGTGATTGACTTGGAGTTACATTGTGTTGTTTAAGTGTTCCCTTTATTTTTTTGAGCAGTGTATGAATTCGATCTTCCCCCGATATAGTAGAGTTAACGTTGTCGGAAATCAGCTAGGCATTTTTCTGACCAGGCGAAATCATGCAGCAGCATCATTAATATGGATATAGATGTCAATGCAAAACAGCTGAAACAAATGAAAAGGGAGCTAGTCATCTGTCATTTCATAGTTAGCGTTTGTTTTCTAAAATCCCCATTACACTCTGGGGTAGGGATAGAACCCTCAAGGTTCTTTGCCTTCACTGGGTATATATATATATAGAACCTTTTTTAGTAATGGATTCTTTAATCTCGTCCAAAGAATCAAAAGGTTCTATATAGTATATATATATATTAGTCCCGTGTAGCTCAGTTGGTAGAGCATGGCGTTTGCAACGCCAGGGTTGTGTTTTCGTTTCCCACGAGGGAAAAAAAAAAATGTATACACTCACTAACTGTAAGTCGCTCTGGATAAGAGCGTCTGCTAAATGACTAAAATGTAAATGTAAAATATAGAACCTCAAAGAACCCTTTTTTCTAAGAGTGTATGTTGTGCCTTCTGCTACACTGACTACATATTATTACTTACTTACTCCTCTCTGCTGCCCGTGGAGAATAAGGCCTCAATCAGCCCAGCTGGATGGCCCTTTGCACCGACTGCACCGTCAGGCCAGGAGAACGCTGACCACAACACTCAGTCATGTGAACGGAGGATGGCTGCCAGGCCAGGCCTGGTTTGTTGGCTGTTGCTGCTGCCAAATGGCCTGAGTGACCTACAGAGGGGGAGAGGGAGAGAGAGAGAGACGGAGAGAGACAGAGGGGGGAGTGAGACAGCGGGAGGGGGACATAGGGGGAGGAAGAGAGAGACGGAGAGAGACAGGGGAGAGGGACAGAGGACGAGAGGGACAGAGGGGGAGAGGGAGAGACTGAGAGAGACGGGGGGGGGGGGGGGTAGAGAGACAGAGAGGGAGATACAGAGAGAGACAGGGGGTATGCTAATAGAGCAGACCTAACTCACTCTATTAAATTAATCAAAACAGGAACATTTTACATTTGGCTAGAAATTAAAAAAGGAAATTATCTCAACAGAGAAAAATGTCCTCCTTTGTGTTACCTATATCCCCCCACTAGAATCCCCATACTTTAATGAAGACAGCTTCTCCATCCTGGAGGGGGAAATCAACCATTTCTAGACCCAGGGACATGTACTAGTCTGTGGCGACCTAAATGCCAGAACTGGACAAGAACCTGACACCCTCAGCACACAGGGGGACAAACACCTACCTGGAGGTGACAGCATTCCCTCCCCCATATGCCCCCCTAGGCACAACTACGACAACATAACCAACAAAAACGGGTCACAACTCCTGCAGCTCTGTCGCACACTGGGTCTGTACATAGTCAATGGTAGGCTTCGAGGGGACTCCTATGTTAGGTACACCTAAATCAAATCAAATCAAATCAAATTGTATTGGTCACATGCGCCGAATACAACAGGTGCAGATATTACAGTGAAATGCTTACTTACAGCCCTTAACCAACAGTGCATTTATTTTAAACAAAAAAAGTAAGAATAAAACAACAACAAAAAAAGTGTTGAGAAAAAAAGAGCAGAAGTAAAATAAAGTGACAGTAGGGAGGCTATATATACAGGGGGGTACCGTTGCAGAGTCAATGTGCGGGGGCACCGGCTAGTTGAGGTAGTTGAGGTAATATGTACATGTGGGTAGAGTTAAAGTGACTATGCATAAATACTTAACAGAGTAGCAGCAGCGTAAAAAGGATGGGGTGGGGGGGCAGTGCAAATAGTCCGGGTAGCCATGATTAGCTGTTCAGGAGTCTTATGGCTTGGGGGTAGAAGCTGTTGAGAAGTCTTTTGGACCTAGACTTGGCACTCCGGTACCGCTTGCCGTGCGGGGAGGCTGGAGTCTTTGACAATTTTGAGGGCCTTCCTCTGACACCGCCTGGTATAGAGGTCCTGGATGGCAGGAAGCTTTGCCCCAGTGATGTACTGGGCCGTACGCACTACCCTCTGTAGTGCCTTGCGGTCGGAGGCCAAGCAGTTGCCATACCAGGCGGTGATGCAACCAGTCAGGATGCTCTCGATGGTGCAGCTGTAGAATTTTTTGAGGATCTGAGGACCCATGCCAAATCTTTTTTCCTATAGCTCATCTCTTGGCAGTAGTACTGTAGACTACTTTATCACTGACCTCAACCCAGAGTCTCTCAGAGCGTTCACAGTCAGCCCACTGACACCCCTATCAAACCACAGCAAAATCACAGTCTACTTGAACAGAGCAATACTCAATCATGAGGCATCAAAGCCAAAGGAACTGAATAATATTAAGAAATGCTATAGATGGAAGGAAAGTAGTGTCGAAACCTACCAAAAAACAATTAGGCAAAAACAAATTCAATCCCTTTTAGACAACTTCCTGGACAAAACGTTCCACTGTAATAGTGAAGGTGTAAACTTGGCAGTAGAAAACCTAAACAGTATATTTGACCTCTCAGCTTCCCTATCAAATCTAAAAATCTCGAACAGAAAACCGAAGAAAAGTAACAACAGTGACAAATGGTTTGATGAAGAATGCAAAAACCTAAGAAAGAAATTGAGAAACCTATCCAACCAAAAACATAGAGACCCAGAAAACCTGAGCCTACACCTTCACTATGGTGAATCACTAAAAAATACAGAAATACACTACGGAAAAAGAAGGAACAGCATGTCAGAAATCAGCTCAATGTAATTGAAGAATCCATAGACTCTAACCACTTCTGGGAAAATTGGAAAACACTAAACAAACAACAACACGAAGAGCTATCTATCCAAAACGGAGATGTATGGGTAAACCACTTCTCCAATCTTTTTGGCCCTATAACAAAGAACAAACAGCAAAAAAAGATTGGACTGATCACCCCAATCCACAAAAGTGGAGACAAATTTGGCCCCAATACCTACCGTGGGATATGCGTTAACAGCAACCTTGGGAAAATCCTCTGCATTATCATTAACAGCAGACTAGTTCATTTCCTCAGTGAAAACAATGTACTGAGCAAATGTTAAATTGGCTTTTTACCAAATTACCGTACGACAGACCACGTATACACCCTAATTGACAAACAATCAAAACAAAACAAAGGCAAAGTCTTCTCATGCTTTGTTGATTTAAAAAAAGCTTTTGACTCAATTTGGCATGAGGTTCTGCTATACAAATTGATGGAAAGTGGGGTTGGGGGAAAAACATACGACATCATAAAATTCATGTACACAAACAACAAGTGTGCGGTTAAAATTGGCAAAAAAACACACATTTCTTTCCACAGGGCTGTGGGGTGAGACAGGGATGCAGTTTAAGCCCCACCCTCTTCAACATATATATCAACGAATTGGCGAGGGCACTAGAACAGTCTGCAGCACCCGGCCTCACCCTACTAGAATCTGAAGTCAAATGTCTACTGTTTGCTGATGATCTGGTGCTTCTGTCACCAACCAAGGAAGGCCTACAGCAGCACCTAGATCGACCTGGGCCCTGACAGTAAATCTCAGTAAGACAAAAATAATGGTGTTCCAAAAAAGGTCCAGTTGCCAGGACCACAAATACAAATTCCATCTAGACACCGTTGCCCTAGAGCACACAAAAAACGATACGTACCTCGGCCTAAACATCAGCGCCACAGGTAACTTCCACAAAGCTGTGAACGATCTGAGAGACAAGGCAAGAAGGGCCTTCTATGCCATCAATAGGAACATAAAATTTGACATACCAATTAGGATCTGGCTAAAAATACTTGAATCAGTTAATAGAACCCATTGCCCTTTATGGTTGTGAGGTCTGGGGTCTGCTCACCAACCAAGAATTCACAAAATGGGACAAACACCAAATTGAGACTCTGCATGCAGAATTCTGCAAAAATATCCTCAGTGTACAACGAAAAACACCAAATAATGCATGCAGAGCAGAATTAGGCCGATACCCACTAATTATCAAAATCCAGAAAAGAGCCGTTCAATTCTACAACCACCTAGAAGGAAGCGATTCCCAAACCGTCCATAACAAAGCCATCACCTACAGAGAGATTAACCTGGAGAAGAGTCCCCTAAGCAAGCTGGTCCTGGGGCTCTGTTCACAAACACAAACAGACCCCACAGAGCCCCAGGACAACAACAACAGCAACACAATTATACCCAACCAAATCATGAGAAAACAAAAAGATAATTACTTGACACATTGGAAAGAATTAACAAAAAAACAGAGCAAACTAGAATGCTATTTGGCCCTAAACAGAGAGTACACAGTGGCAGAATACCTGACCACTGTGACTGAGCCAAACTTAAGGAAAGCTTTGACTATGTACAGACTCAGTGAGCATAGCCTTGCTATTGAGAAAGGCCGCCGTAGGCAGACCTGGCTCTCAAGAGAAGACAGGCTATGTGCACACTGCCCACAAAATGAGGTGGAAACTGAGCTGCACTTCCTAACCTCCTGCCAAATGTATGACCATATTTGAGACACATATTTCCCTCAGATTACACAGATCCACAAAGAATTCGAAAACAAACCCAATTTTGATAAACTCCCTTATCTACTGGGTGAAAAACCAGTGTACTGTTAATATTTATTGATTATTTCACTTTTGTTTACTATCTACTTCACTTGCTTTGGTAATGTTAACATACGTTTCCCATGCCAATAAAGCCCTTAAATTGAAGAGAGAGAGCGAGAGAGCGAGAGAGCGAGAGAGCGAGAGAGCGAGAGAGCGAGAGAGAGAGAGAGAGAGAGAGAGAGAGAGAGAGAGAGAGCTGGTCAGCTTGAGGAAGGCAGCAGGCTACAGACAAGTCTCTG
The DNA here is from genome assembly GCF_964263955.1 of Coregonus lavaretus. Taxonomy (NCBI): domain Eukaryota; kingdom Metazoa; phylum Chordata; class Actinopteri; order Salmoniformes; family Salmonidae; genus Coregonus; species Coregonus lavaretus. Next base: position 3,996,560 of record NC_140005.1, read on the forward strand.
TAGTAGTGTCACTGGCCTGGTCATGGGCTGAGTAGCCCTTCCTTCCTTTCAAGTGGCTTTTCCTCTTCTATGGAACACATGTAACAGGCTGGCTTTCATAAAGGCTGGGGTGTGTCTGCTCTGCTCCAGTACTGCAGATTGATCTAGTGTGTGTGTGTGTGTCTGCCTGCCAGCAGTTGGGCCCTGTGTGTAATTAACCCAGCTTCTCATACAGAGCTGGCTCTCAGCAGGGTGCACAGTGTTATGGCGGGCCCGGTGCTCATGCCAGCTCCCGTTAGGTCGTTCGTGTGTCGAGCTGACGGCTGTTGTAGGCGAGGATGGAGGGAAGGAGGGAGGGAGGGAGAGGAGGGAGAGAGGGGGATGGAGGGGGGAGAGGGGTGAGAGGAGGGAGGGAGAGAAGTGAGAGGGGGGAGAGAGATGGGGAGAGAGAGGAGGGAGAGGGGGGAGAGGAGAGAGGGGGAGGGAGGGAGGGAGGGAGAGGAGAGGGAGGGAAGGTTGGATGCAAGGGCGGAGGGAGGGAGGGAGGGCCCAGCCCAGCCCAGCCCAGCCCAGCCCAGATGTTTCCCAACATCAGGTAGTTATGTTAGTAACATGCCAACCATGCCTGGGAATCCTCTGGACCTGATGCTGCAGCTCAACTACAACACACAGACGGCTCACTGTTCTGTTCTACTCTACTCTGTTTCTATACTGTTGTATTTTCTACTTTACTCTACTCACTGTGCCTGACTGGACACCATGGTAACTAACACCATGGTAACTAACACCATGGTAACTAACTCATGACGTTCACAGACTCCCACCATCCCATCTGGGTTAGGGTTAGGTAACTAACACCATGGTAACTAACTCATGTCTCCTCTCCTCCCCAGACGTTCACGGCCTGGTGTAACTCCCACCTAAGGAAAGCCGGAACGCAGATCGAGAACATCGAGGAGGACTTCAGGGACGGACTGAAACTCATGCTGCTGCTGGAGGTCATATCAGGTGAGGAGGAGTGGCCTGGTGCCTACATGATGTATCTATAATGGTGCCCACATGATGTATCCATAATGGTGCCTACATGATGTATCTATAATGGTGCCCACATGATGTATCTATAATGGTGCCCACATGATGTATCTTTAATGGTGCCCACATGATGTATCTTTAATGGTGCCCACATGATGTATCTTTAATGGTGCCCACATGTTTTGTCATCAAAACCAAAGGCATACATGTACACTACCAGTCAAAAGTTTCGACACACCTACTCATTCAAGGGTTTTTCTTTATTTTTACTATTTTATACATATATCAAAACTATGAAATAACACATATGGAATCATGTAGTAACCAAAAAAGGGTTAAACAAATCAAAATATATTTGAGATTCTTCAAAAAGCCACCATTTGCCTTGATGACAGCTTTGCACACTCTGGTGTCAAGAAGGGCAGCGAGGAAGCCACTTCTCTCCAGGAAAAACATCAGGGACAGACTGATATTCTGCAAAAGGTACATTGATTGGACTGCTGAGGACTGGGGTAAAGTAATTTTCTCTGATATCCCCTTTCCGATTGTTTTGGGCATCCGGAAAAAAGCTTGTCCGGAGAAGACAAGGTGAGCGCTACCATCAGTCCTGTGTCATGCCAACAGTAAAGCATCCTGAGACCATTCATGTGTGGGGTTGCCTCTCAGCCAAGGGAGTGGGCTCACTCACAATTTTGCCTAAGAACACATCCATGAATAAAGAATGGTACCAACACATCCTCCGAGATCAACTTCTCCCAACCATCCAAGAACAGTTTGGTGACGACCAATGCCTTTTCCAGCATGATGGAGCACCTTGCCATAAGGCAAAAGTGATAACTAAGTGGCTCGGGGAAGAAAACATCGACATTTTGGGTCCATGGCCAGGAAACCCCCCAGACCTTAATCCCATTGAGAACTTGTGGTTGATCCTCAAGAGGCGGGTGGACAAACAAAAACCCACAAATTCTGACAAATGCCAAGCATTGATTATGCAAGAATGGGCTGCCATCACTCAGGATGTGGCCCAGAAGTTAATTGACAGCATGCCAGGGCGGATTGCAGAGGTCTTGAAAAAGAAGGGTCAACAATGCAAATATTTACTCTTTGCATAAACTTAATGTAATTGTCAATAAAAGCCTTTGACACTTATGGAATGCTTGAAATTATACTTCATTATACCATAGTAACATCTGACAAAAATATCTCATAACACTGAAGCAGCGAATTTTGTGAAGACCAATACTTGTGTCATTCTCAAAACTTTTGACCACGACTGTATATATAACTTTTGTCCCCATAGCAGAACAATCTCGGAAATTATTCAGACCCCTTGACTTTTTCCAAATGTTTTACATTACAGCCTTATTCTAAAATGGATTAAATAAATAGAAATCCTCACCAATCTACACACAATACCCCATAACGACCCAATACCCCATAACGACCCAATACCCCATAACGACCCAATACCCCATAACGACCCAACACCCCATAACGACCCAACACCCCATAACGACCCAATACCCCATAACGACCCAATACCCCATAACGACCCAATACCCCATAACGACCCAATACCCCATAACGACCCAACACCCCATAACGACCCAATACCCCATAACGACCCAATACCCCATAACGACCCAATACCCCATAACGACCCAATACCCCATAACGACCCAACACCCCATAACGACCCAACACCCCATAACGACCCAATACCCCATAACGACCCAATACCCCATAACGACCCAATACCCCATAACGACGACACCCCATAACGACGAAGGGAAAACGGGTTTTTAGGATTGTTAGCAAATTTATAAAAAAAATAAACAACATAAATACCTTATTTACAGTGCATTCAGAAAGTATTCAGACCCTTATTTACACTGCATTCAGAAAGTATTCAGACCCTTATTTACAGTGCATTCAGAAAGTATTCAGACCCCTTGACTTTTTCCACATTTTGTTACGTTACAGCCTAATTCTAAAATTGATTAAATAAATAAAAATCCTTACAATACCCCATAATGACAAAGTGAAAACAGTTTTTTGCTAATTTATAAAACAAAATTAAACAGAAATATCTTATTTACATAAGTATTCAGACACTTTGCTATGAGGCTTGAAATTGAGCTCAGGGGCATCCTGTTTCCATTGGTCATTCTTGAGATGTTTCTACAACTTGATTGGAGTCCACCTGTGGTAAATTCAATTGATTGGCCATGATTGAACTCTTTGGGCTGAATGCCAAACGTCTAGTCTGGAGGAAACCTGGCACTATCCCTACGGTGAAGCATGGTGGTGGCAGCATCATGCTGTGGGGATGTTTTTCAGCAGCAGGGACTGGGAGACTAGTCAGGATCAGGACACAGCCAAGACAACTCTGGAGTGATTCGGGACAAGTCTCTGAATGTCCTTGAGTGGCCCAGCCAGAGCCTGGACTTGAACCCGATCGAACATCTCTGGAGAGACCTGAAAATCGCTGTGCAGCGACGCTCCCCATCCAACCTGACAGAGCTTGAGAGGATCTGCAGAGAAGAATGGGAGAAACTCCCCAAATACAGGTGTGCCAAGCTTGTAGCGTCATACCCAAGAAGACTCGAGGCTGTAATCGCTGCCAAAGGTGCTTCAACAAAGTACTGAGTAAAAGGGTCTGAATACTTACGTAAATTTGATATTTCAATATATATATTTTTTTATTCATTTGCTAAAACATCTAAAAACCTGTTTTTGCTTTGTCATTATTGGGTATTGTGTGTAGATTGATGAGGGAAAAAAAACAATTCAGTCCATTTTAGAATAAGGCTGTAACGTAACAAAATGTGGAAAAAGTCAAGGGGTCTGAATACTTTCCAAATGCACTGTATTACCCAGTACATGTAGTGGCTAAACAGACTTAGTAGGAATTGTCCAATAGACAGGGTCTACTCGTCAATCTGTGATTGGCTGTATGACCAATAGAAGACATTGGTATTCACTACAGGTATCTGGCCTATAGGAGTTTTGTCAGTTGGTGCTGGGGCTATCTGGGCCGTAGGAACAGAATGGTGCTGCAGCCTGCGTAGTCCTTCGCATCCACCAGTTCCAAGATGCCAAGGGAACCCCATCCTGAATGGGTTTGGGAGCTTGTCTGCAGAAAGAAATGGGTCAGACAAACAGAATATGAGCTGCAATACAATAGAACCACTTGTGTTTTCCCAATGGGAAAAATGAATGGTGGAAAAATGATTGAAACCATTTCCCCTCTATTGTGGGAGGCAACGTCTGCCTAGGCCCCAGGGCAGCGTTTCCCCTTTATGATTCTGACATAACTTTTCATGTAGCTAACTACAGGTAAATAGTTAGTAGTAATAGTTATAGCTCCTGTAAATATAAATGTCACGTCAGGTCAGAAGCTACCAGCATCACCACAATATCGTATCTTTTACTTTTAATCATCAAAAGGTACTCACACATCTGAGCTATCTTTTGTTCGTTGTAATAATTGAATAACATAAGAAAAAAGTACAAACGTTGCTGTTCTTTATTAAGCTTCACGTTTCGGCCTCAAGGCCTTCGTCAGAGCTAGCTTTTAATAACAATGGCTAGCTAGAAGAAAAACTATTTGGAGACTTACTTCTTGAAAAGGTTGCTGCTGGCTGCCGCTGCCGGATGCAAGATGGAGGACGAAAGCTGCAAAATCCACTGGCTTGTGTAGCTACAGTAGCTACCTTGTCGAAGTGTGCTGTGCAACGTTCCAAATCAAACAAAGTGATTGTTCTGATGGAAGACTGCAAAGAAACAGCTACTGCACAATATCTCTTGGTTTTGGCCGTGCACAACTAGATACCTAGTTGTGCATGTCAATATGAGGAGTATCAATAATCTTCTTCGTGTCAATTTCCGGCAGTCTAAACACATTTTTGCGTATTGCTGGCTTTCTCAGTTCGGAATGTGGAACGGGCACGGGCCGTGCCGGACTGGACACACACATCACTGGCTTGGTGCGGGGAGCAGGCACGGGCCGTACCGGACTGGGAACAGGCACCACTAGCTTGGTGCGAGGAACAGGAACGGGCCGGGCCGGACTGGCGACACGCACCATTGGCTTGGTGCGAGGAACAGGAACGGGCCGGACTGGGAACACGCACCACTGGCTTGGTGCGAGGAGCAGGAACGGCCTGGGCCGGACTGGGAACACGCACCACTGGCTTGGTGCGAGGAGCAGGAACGGCCCGGGCCGGACTGGGAACACGCACCACTGGCTTGGTGCGAGGAGCAGGAACGACCCGGGCCGGACTGGGAACATGCACCACTGGCTTGGTGCGAGGAGCAGGACTGGGTTCCTTTATTAACCCCTGCTCCTGATGCTGCCTAACCAGCTCCTCTCACCGTGCCTCTACTTCCTCTTTCTCCCTACGCGCCTCCTGCAGTGCCTCCTCCTGAATGGCTCTCTCCCGCTCTATTCTATCTATCAGCCCCCGTAATATGGTGGCCTCCTCCTCCTCGCTTACCCGGCACTCCTCCTCCAGTGAGGACTCCTCCGGGAGCCCCCACGAGTTAGGGAACAGAAACTCGTCGTCGTCATCCTCCGACTCCTCAGTATAATACTGTTCCCACTCCTCTTCCCATGGTCGTAGGGACCCAATCTGGAAACCAACCGGGTGCAGTGGTCGGGGCTCTTCTCTCTCGCTCCCCGACCACCCCTTTAGCCCCCCCAAATTTTTTTATTGGGGCTGCTTCTCGGGCTTCCTCCTCGGCCGGCTTCCGTGTTGCCGTTGCTCCTCTCCTGCCTGGGCTTCCTTCTTCGCCCAGGGTCCTTTACCCGCAAATATCTCCTCCCATGACCAAATCTTCCCCACCTGTGTCCAGGGTGTTCGGTCCTCCTGGGCACGCTGCTTGGTCCGTGTTTGGTGGGATCGTCTGTCTCGTTCTTTCAAGGACGGGTCAGACCAAGGCGCAGCGTGATATGCACACATGTTTATTCAACTGATAAACACACGACAAAACAATAAACAAACGAAACGTGAAGTCCTACGGCTAACAAACAATATAAGCCTCCAACACGGAACAAGATCCCACAACTACCTAGTGCCAATAGGCTGCCTAAGTATGATCCCCAATCAGAGACAACGAGCGACAGCTGTCTCTGATTGGGAACCACACCGGCCAACATAGAAATACACATACTAGATAACACACCTAGAAAATACACAACATAGAATATACACACCCTGACTCAACATATAAGAGTCCCCTGAGTCAGGGCGTGACAGAATGTGAATTCCACATTTGTAAAAACAAAAAAAACAAAAAGAAGGGAAAAATACAATTTGCACCACCCCCTTACCCTGCGCCTATAAAACCAAACCCCTTCCCCCTTATTCCACAACTTTTTCCTAACTGTTCCTATTCCTGGCAACCGGCCTGGGAGGACGGGACTCCTTCCTACTCCTGGCAACCGGCCTGGGAGGACGGGACTCCTTCCTACTCCTGGCAACCGGCCTGGGAGGACGGGACTCCTTCCTACTCCTGGCAACCGGCCTGAGAGGACGGGACTCCTTCCTACTCCTGGCAACCGGCCTGGGAGGACGGGACTCCTTCCTACTCCTGGCAACCGGCCTGGGAGGACGGGACTCCTTCCTACTCCTGGCAACCGGCCTGGGAGGACGGGACTCCTTCCTACTCCTGGCAACCGGCCTGGGAGGACGGGACTCCTTCTTTCAATACCTCCTGTAACACTTCTGCCGATCTTTCACTCCCAATCACTTTTCTACTTTTATAATCTACGCCTTCTTTCCCTCTGTGCAGTAAATTAGCCAAGAAACCAACCTAAATTAGCTAAAACACAGACCGTTCGGGTCACTCAGTCTCCTGCCCATCCTCCTCTACTTCCCTCACTGCCTCAGCATGTGTCTCTTTCTGCACTGCTCGAAACCCTGGCAACCTTAACCTGTCTCACTCGCAAAGGACATTTCTGATCCCCAGCAACATGAACACCCCCCACAATTGCAACAGACTACTTTTACTTTTTCCTCCAAAACTACACACTCCTTTGTCCCATGCCCTCCTGCACACTTCTCACACCTCGGAATTCCCTCCTGCACACTATTGCGACATGACCATAACCTTGGCACCTAAAACACTGTAGCGGGTTTGGAACAAACGCTCTCACGGGATAACTAACATATCCTAGCATGACTTTATCAGGCAAACACTCAATATCAAAACTAAAAAGTATAGACAGGGTCTTCTCAGTCTCGTGCTCGGCATCGGATCTGCGTCTCACCAAATGGCGTGCATCACAGACACCAGGGATTTTCAACTTCAGTTGATCCATCTCCACACTCAAAGCTATCCTAGTAATCACTCCCTTCAGCGGTGCTCTGCTCCGGAGAGCAAAGCTAGACACAGCTCTTTTCCCGAGGCGCGTGACACAGAGCGTCCGCTCCCAACGCAGGCTCTTCCTCTTCACTTTTGTCGGATTTGATTTCTGAACTTCCATAAAAACCCTCGGTGTCAACTCCCCAAAGGCATTCTGAAAAATAGCTGAATTTGTCGCTAGAATCTTTTACCAATAAAAGTAGCTGGAGGGGTCTGC
>NC_140005.1:4009156-4011656 GCF_964263955.1 Coregonus lavaretus
CAAAACCGCCATAAAAAAGCCAGACTACGGTTTGCAACTGCACATGGGGACAAAGATGGAGAAATGTCCTCTGGTCTGATGAAACAAAAATAGAACTGTTTGGCCATAATGACTATCGTTATGTTTGGAGGAAAAAGTGGGATGCTTGCAAGCCAAAGAACACCATCCCAACCGTGAAGCACGGGGGTGGCAGCATCATGCTGTGGGGGGTGCTTTGCTGCAGGAGGGACTGGTGCACTTCACAAAATAGATGGCATCATGAGGAAGGAAAATTATGTTGATATATTGAAGCAACATCTCAAGACATCAGTCAGGAAGTGAAAGCTTGGTCACAAATGGGTCTTCCAAATGGACAATGACCACAAGCATACTTCCAAAGTTGTGGCAAAATGGCTTAAGGACAACAAAGTCGAGGTATTGGAATGGCCATCACAAAGCTCTGACCTCAATCCTATAGAAAATGTGTGGGCAGAACTGAAAAAGCGTGTCCTAGAAGGATGTCTACAAACCTGACTCAGTTACACCAGCTCTGTCAGGAGGAATGGGCCAAAATTCCACCAACTTATTGTGGGAAACTTGTGAAAGGCTATCCGAAACATTTCACCCAAGTTAAACAATTTAAAGGCAATGCTACCAAATACTAATTGAGTGTATGTAAACTTCTGACCCACTGGGAATGTGATGAAATAAATAAAAGCTGAAAATAATAATTCTCTCTACTATTATTCTGACATTTCACATTCTTAAAATAAAGTGGTGATCCTAACTGACCTAAGACAGGGAATTTTTACTAGGATGAAATGTCAGGAATTGTGAAAAACTGAGTTTAAATGTATTTGGCTAAGGTGTATGTAAACTTCTGACTTCAACTGTATATAAGGTCCCACAGTTGACAGTGCATGTCAGAGCATAAACCAAGTCATGAGGTCGAAACAATTGTCCGTAGAGCTCCGAGACAGGATTGTGTTGAAGCCACTCCTCAGTAAAAGGTGCATGACAGCCCGCTTGGAGTTTGCCAAAAGGCACCTAAAGGACTCCCAGACCATGAGAAACAAGAATCTCTGGTCTGATGAAACCAAGATTGAACTCTTTGGCCTGAATGCCAAGCGTCACGTCTGGAGGAAACCTGGCACCATCCCTACGGTGAAGCATGGTGGTGGCAGCATCATGCTGTGGGGATCTTTTTCAGCGGCAGGGACTGGGAGACTAGTCAGGATCGAGGGAAAGATGAACGGAGCAACGTACAGAGAGATCCTTGATGAAAACCTGCTCCAGAGCGCTCAGGACCTCAGACTGGGGTGAAGGTTCACCTTCCAACAGGACAACGACCCTAAGCACACAGCCAAGACAACGCAGGAGTGGCTTCGGCACAAGTCTCTGAATGTCCTTGAGTGGCCCAGCCAGAGCCCAGACTTGAACCCGATCGAACATCTCTGGAGAGACCTGAAAATATCTGTGCAGCGACGCTCCCCATCCAACCTGACAGAGCTTGAGAGGATCTGCAGAGAAGAATGGGAGCAACTCCCCAAATACAGGTGTGCCAAGCTTGTAGCGTCATACCCAAGAAGACTCAAGGCTGTAATCACTGCCAAAGGTGCTTCAACAAAGTACTGAGAAAAGGGTCTGAATACTTATGTAAATGTGATATTTCAGTTATTTTCTTATTATAATAAAAATAATTATTTGCAACAATTTCTAAAAACCTGTTTTTGCTTTGTCATTATGGGATATTCTGTGTAGATTGATGAAGGAAAAAAACAATTTAATCAATTTAGGAATAAGGCTGTAACGTAACAAAATGTGGAAAAAGTCAAGGGGACTGAATACTTTCCAAATTGTTTCACCCAAAAAATTATTTTGCATCTTCAAAGTGGTAGGCATGTTGTGTAAATCAAATGATACAAAACCCCAAAAAATCCATTTTAATTCCAGGTTGTAAGGCAACAAAATAGGAAAAATGCCATGGGGGGTGAATACTTTTGCAAGCCACTGTATGCGTCTGCTGTTAATGATAATGCAGAGGATTTTCCCAAGGTTGCTGTTGACGCATATCCTACGGTAGTTATTTAGGTCAAATTTGTCTCCACTTTTGTGGATTGGGGTGAACAATATTGTGGAAGATGCCAGAGCTGAGGATGATGTTAAAGCATAGCCAATTGGAATTTGTGGTCTGTATATTTTATAATTTAATTTAGGATACCATCAAAACCACAGGCCTTTTTGGGTTGGAGGGTTTGTATTTTGTCCTGTAGTTCATTCAATGTAATTGGAGAATCCAGTGGGTTCTGGTAGTCTTTAATAGTTGATTCTAAGATTTGCATTTGATCATGTATATATTTTTGCTGTTTGTTCTTTGTTATAGAGCCAGAAAGATTGGAGAAGTGGTTTATCCACACATCTCCGTTTTGGATAGATAACTCTTTGTGTTGTTGTTTGTTTTAGTGTGTTCCAATTTTCCCAGAAGTGGTTCGATTCTATGGATTCTTCAATTACATTGAGC
>NC_140005.1:4016656-4020029 GCF_964263955.1 Coregonus lavaretus
ACCTGCAGCCCCTATGGCAGGGTTCTTCAATTCCAGTCCTGGAGGGCCGAAACACCTCTGTTTTTCATCCTCTCCTTCTAATCAGGGGCTAATTCAGACCTGGGACACCAGGTGAGTGCAATTAACTACCAGGTAGAAATAAAAAACAGAAGTGTTTTGGCCCTCCAGGACCGGAATTGAAGAACCCTGCCCTATGGCATCCAATTCCCTATAGTGCCCCCTATGGGTCAAAAGTAGTGCATGACATAGGGAATAGAGTGCCATTTGGCAACATTCAGAACTTTCACATGAGGTAATAGAAGACTTCTGGTCTGAGAGGGTTTACAGCCAATATACCAAGGGTGCTTTCCAAAAGGCACCCTATTCCTTATGTAGTGCACTACTTTGGGCCCTGGTCACAATCCTATTCCCTATATAGTACACAACTTCTACAGTGCCTTGCAAAAGTATTCATCCCCCTTGCAGTTTTTCCTATTTTGTTGCATTACAACCTGTAATTTAAAATGGGTTTTTATTTCGATTTCATGTAATGGACATACACAAAATATTCCAAATTGGTTAAGTGAAATCAAAAAAATTACTTGTTTCAAAAAATTCAAAAAAATAAATAATGGAAAAATGGTGCGTGCATATGTATTCACCCCCTTTGCTATGAAGCCCCTAAATAAGATCTGGTGCAACCAACTACCTTCAGAAGTCACATAATTAGTTAAATAAAGTCCACCTGTGTGCAATCTAAGTGTCACATGATCTGTCACATGATCATACACCTGTTCTGAAAGGCCCCAGAGTCTGCAACACCACTAAGCAAGGAGCACCACCAAGCAAGCGGCACCATGAAGACCAAGGAGCTCTCCAAACAGGTCAGGGACAAAGTTGTGGAGAAGTACAGATCAGGGTTGGGTTATAAAAAAATATCTGAAACTTTGAACATCCCACGGAGCACCATTTAAATCCATTGTAAAAAAAATTGAAAGAATATGGCACCACAACAAACCTGCCAAGAGAGGGCCGCCCATCAAAACTCATGCCCCAGGCAAGGAGGGCATTAATCAGAGAGGCAACAAAGAGACCATAGATAACCCTGAAGGAGCTGCAAAGCTCCACAGCGGGGATTGGAGTATCTGTCCATAGGACCACTTTAAGCCGTACACTCCACAGAGTTGGGCTTTACGGAAGAGTGGCCAGAAAAAAGCCATTGCTTAAAGAAAAAAATAAGCAAACACGTTTGGTGTTCGCCAAAAGGCATTTGGGAGACTCCCCAAACATATGGAAGAAGGTACTCTGGTCAGATGAGACTGAAATTGAGCTTTTTGGCCATCAAGGAAAACGCTACAGTGAGGGAAAAAAGTAACCCACTGACAAAGAAATGATCAGTCTATAATTGTAATGGTAGGTTTATTTGAACAGTGAGAGACAGAATAACAACAACAAAATCAAGAAAAACACATGTCAAAAATGTTATAAATTGATTTGCATTTTAATGAGGGAAATAAGTATTTGACCCCCTCTCAATCAGAAAGATTTCTGGCTCCCAGGTGTCTTTTATACAGGTAACGAGCTGAGATTAGGAGCACACTCTTAAAGGGTAATCCTAATCTCAGTTTGTTACCTGTATAAAAGACACCTGTCCACAGAAGCAATCAATCAATCAGATTCCAAACTCTCCACCATGGCCAAGACCAAAGAGCTCTCCAAGGATGTCAGGGACAAGATTGTAGACCTTAACAAGGCTAGAATGGGCTACAAGACCATCGCCAAGCAGCTTGGTGAGAAGGCGACAACAGTTAGTGCGATTATTCGCAAATGGAAGAAACACAAAATAACTGTCAATCTCCCTCTGCCTGGGGCTCCATGCAAGATCTCACCTCGTGGAGTTGCAATGATCATGAGAACGGTGAGGAATCAGCCCAGAACTACACGGGAGGATCTTGTCAATGATCCCAAGGTAGCTGGGACCATAGTCACCAAGAAAACAATTGGTAACACACTACGCCGTGAAGGACTGAAATCCTGCAGCGCCCGCAAGGTCCCCCTGCACAAGAAAGCACAAATACATGCCCATCTGACGTTTGCCAATGAACATCTGAATGATTCAGAGGAGAACTGGGTGAAAGTGTTGTGGTCAGATGAGACCAAAATTGAGCTCTTTGGCATCAACTCAACTCGCCGTGTTTGGAGGAGGAGGAATGCTGTCTATGACCCCAAGAACACCATCCCCACCTTCAAACATGGAGGTGGAAACATTATGCTTTGGGGGTGTTTTTCTGCTAAGGGGACAGGACAACTTCACTGCATCAAAGGGACGATGGACGGGGCCATGTACCGTCAAATCTTGGGTGAGAACCTCCTTCCCTCAGCCAGGGCATTGAAAATGGGTTGTGGATGGGTATTCCAGCATGACAATGACCCAAAACACACGGCCAAGGCAACAAAGGAGTGGCTCAAGAAGAAGCACATTAAGGTCCTGGAGTGGCCTAGCCAGTCTCCAGACCTTAATCCCATAGAAAATCTGTGGAGGGAGCTGAAGGTTCGAGTTGCCAAACGTCAGCCTCGAAACCTTAATGACTTGGAGAAGATCTGCAAAGAGGAGTGGGACAAAATCCCTCCTGAGATGTGTGCAAACCTGGTGGCCAACTACAAGAAACGTCTGACCTCTGTGATTGCCAACAAGGGTTTTGCCACCAAGCACGGCGCTTGTAACGCCAAGGTAGTGGATTCGATACCCGGGACCACCCATACACAAAAAAAAAAAAATATGTATGCATGCAAGACTGTAAGTCGCTTTGGATAAAAGCGTCTGCTAAATGGCATATTATTATTATTATTATTACTAAGTCATGTTTTGCAAACAGGTCAAATACTTATTTCCCTCATTAAAATGCAAATCAATTTATAACATTTTTGACATGCGTTTGTCTGGATATTTTTGTTGTTATTCTGTCTCTCCCTGTTCAAATAAACCTCCCATTAAAATTATAGACTGATCATGTCTTTGTCAGTGGGCAAACATACAAAATCAGCAGGGGATCAAATACCTTTTTCCCTCACTGTATGTCTGGCGCAAACCCAACACCTCTCATCACCCGAGAACACCATCCCCACTGTGAAGCATGGTGGTGGCAGCATCATGCTGTGGGGATGTTTTTCATCGGCAGGGACTGGGAAACTGGTCAGAATTGAAGAAATGATGGATGGCGCTAAATGCAGGGAAATTCTTGATGGAAACCTGTTTCAGTCTTCCAGAGATTTGAGACTGGGATGGAGGTTCACCTTCCAGCAGGACAATGACCCTAAGCATACTGCTAAAGCAACACTCGAGTTGTTTAAGGGGAAACATTTAAATGTCTTGGAATGGCCTAGTCAAAGCCCA
>NC_140005.1:4020229-4055229 GCF_964263955.1 Coregonus lavaretus
CTTGGAGTGGATCCGTCGCACCATCCCCTGGCTGGAGAACCGTGCCCCAGAGAACACCATGCAGGCTATGCAGCAGAAGCTGGAGGACTTCAGGGACTATCGCCGCCAACACAAACCCCCAAAGGTTTGATTCCCGCTGGGGCCAACGCCCACTTGGATTGTTATAATCGTGTCACTAATTCCTTATTCTGTATTTTGTGTTGTATGAAGGAGGGTTGACCTTTTAAAAGAGACAACGGTTTAATAATAATACGAAAAATGTATGCAAGTGTGACTGTTAAATGATGTGTGTTTTTACTATGATATTAAGGTCCAGGAGAAGTGCCAGCTGGAGATTAACTTCAACACCCTGCAGACCAAGCTGAGGCTGAGCAACATGCTGCCTTCAGCCTTCTGAGGGAAAGTTGGTCAGTATGTAGCTAGTTGGTATACTACATAGTGCACTAAACACATACCTCTCTCTCGCTCTCTCGCTGTGTCTCTCTCTCTCTCTCTCTCTCTCTCTCTCTCTCCTTCTCTCTCTCTCTCTCTCTCTCTCTCTCTCTCTCTCTGTCTCTCTCTACCCCCCCTCTCTCTCTCTCGCTCTCTCACTCTCTCGCCCCCCCCCTCTCTCTCTCTTGCTGTCTCTCTCTCTCTCTCCCCCTCTCTCGCCCCCCCCCTCTCTCTCTCTCTCGCTCTCTCTCTCTCTCGCTGTCTCTCTCTCTCCCCCTCTCTCTCCCCTCTCTCTCTCCCTCTCTCTCTCCCCTCTCTCTCTCTCTAACTCTCTCTCCCTCTCTCTTTCTCTCTCCCTCCCTCTCTTTCTATCTCTTTCTCTCCCCTCTCTTTCTCTCTTTCTCTCTCTCTGTCTTCACATGCTTACTCTGTCTACCACGCTGACGCTGATGCTGATGCTGATGCTGGATCCTGTCTGTTTGGTTGTGTGTTACAGTGTCTCTGTTCAGTAGAACTGGGAAAAGGGAAACCTGCAACTCACAGAAATATTCTTTAAGTTATGTTCTTTAGCAGCACAAGCCGAGGTCCAACTCTATTTCTGTGCAGGACGTCTCTAACGCGTGGGGCGGTCTGGAGGGGGCGGAGAAGGGTTTATGAGGAGTGGCTCCTCAACGAAATCCGTCGGCTGGAGAGACTCGACCACCTGGCCGAGAAGTTTCGGCAGAAAGCAGCCATCCACGAAACCTGGACTGAAGGTACCAGAGCAAGGCTAAGCACTTCTATTTCCTTTTGATCATTTTAATTGAAAACAAACATTATAAGTGACTTTAAGGGGCAATCCGCAGTTAAAACAATAACAAAACTCTTCCTCGCCACTGTTTCGGCCACTCGCCAATTCATATACATAGCTATGGATTTAAGGACTGATCATCCATGATATCAACATTTTAGTTTTAACCATGTTTTGAGAATATATAGTGTTATATTTGTATTTTATTATTTTTTTAGGGGGTTAGATCAGCTTTAATATTGCAGATAGATTGTGGCTTCCATCAACGTAATTGTCCGCATCATTTCCAATCCCCCATATATTTTTTTGGGGTAAATATATTTATATATACAGTACCAGTCAAAAGTTTGGACACACCTATTAATTCAAGGGTTTTTCAATATTTTTACTATGTTCTACATTGTAGAATAATAGTGAAGACATCGAAACTATTAAATAACATGTATGGAACATGTAGTAACCAAAAAAGTGTTAAACAAATCAAAATATATTTTAGATTTTAGATTCTTCAAATAGCCACCCTTTGCCTCGATGACAGCTTTGCACACTCTTGGCATTCTCTCAACCAGCTTCATGAGGTAGTCACCTGGAATGCATTTCAATTAACAGGTGTGCCTTCTTAAAAGTTAATTTGTGGAATTTCTTTCCTTCTTAATGCGTTTGAGCCAATCAGTTGTGTTGTGACAAGGTAGGGGGGGTATACAGAAGATAGTCCTATTTGGTAAAATACCAAGTCCATATATGGCAAGAACAGCTCAATAAGAAAAGAGAAACAACAGGCCATTATTACGTTAAGACATGAAGGTCAGTCAATACGGAACATTTCAAGAACTTTGAAAGTTTCTTCAAGTGCAGTCGCAAAAAACATCAAGCGCTATGATGAAACTGGCTTTCATGAGGACCGCCACAGGAATGGAAGACCCAGAGTTACCTCTGCTGCAGAGGATAAGTTCATTAGAGTTACCAGCCTCAGAAATTGCAGCCCAAATAAATGCTTCACAGAGTTCAAACACATCTCAACATCAACTGTTCAGAGGAGACTGTGTGAATCAGGCCTTCATGGTCGAATTGCAGCAAAGAAACCACTACTAAAGGACACCAATAAGAAGAAGAGACTTGCTTGGGCCAAGAAACACGAGCAATGGACATTAGACTGGTGGAAATGTGTCCTTTGATCTGGTGTCCAAATTGGAGATTTTTGGTTCCAACCGCCATGTCTTTGTGAGACGCGGTGTGGGTGAACGGATGATCTCTGCATGTGAATTTCCCACCGTAAAGCATAGAGGAGGAGGTGTTATGGTGTGGGGGTGCTTTGCTGGTGACACTGACTGTGATTTATATAGAATTCAAGGCACACATAACCAGCATGGCTACCACAGCATTCTGCAGCAATACACCATCCCATCTGGATTGGGCTTAGTGGGACAATCATTTGGTTTTCAACAGGACAATGACCCAACACACCTCCAGGCTGTGTAAGGGCTATTTAACATGAAGGAGAGTGATGGAGTGCTGCATCAGATGACCTGGCCTCCACAATCCCCCGATCTCAACCCAATTGAGATGGTTTGGGATGAGTCGGACCGCAGAGTGAAGGAAAAGCAGCCAACAAGTGCTCAGCATATGTGGGAACTCCTTCAAGACTGTTGGAAAAGCTTTCCAGGTGAAGCTGGTTGAGAGAATGCCAAGAGTGTGCAAAGCAGTCAAGGCAAAGGGTGGCTATTTGAAGAATCTCAAATATAAAATATATTTAGATTTGTTTAACACTTTTTTGGTTACTACATGAGTTTTGATGTCTTCACTATTATTCTACAATGTAGAAAATAGTTAAAATAAAGAAAAACCCTTGAATGAGTAGGTGTGTCCAAACCTTTGACTGGTACTGTATATAAAAAATATATATAATATATACAGTGGGGAGAACAAGTATTTGATACACTGCCGATTTTGCAGGTTTTCCTACTTACAAAGAATGTAGTGGTCTGTAAGTTTTTTATCATAGGTATACTTCAACTGTGAGAGACGGAATCTAAAACAAAAATCCAGAAAATCACATTGTATGATTTTTAAGTAATTCATTTGCATTTTATTGCATGACATAAGTATTTGATCACCTACAAACCAGTAAGAATTCCGGCTCTCACAGACCTGTTCGTTTTTCTTTAAGAAGCCCTCCTGTTCTCCACTCATTACCTGTATTAACTGCACCTGTTTGAACTCGTTACCTGTATAAAAGACACCTGTACACACACTCAATCAAACAGACTCCAACCTCTCCACAATGGCCAATACCAGAGAGCTGTGTAAGGACATCAGGGATAAAATTGTAGACCTGCACAAGGCTGGGATGGGCTACAGGACAATAGGCAAGCAGCTTGGTGAGAAGGCAACAACTGTTGGCGCAATTATTAGAAAATGGAAGAAGTTCAAAATGACGGTCAATCACCCTCGGTCTGGGGCTCCATGCAAGATCTCACCTCGTGGGGCATCAATGATCATGAGGAAGGTGAGGGATCAGCCCAGAACTACACGACAGGACCTGGTCAATGACCTGAAGAGAGCTGGGACCACAGTCTCAAAGAAAACCATTAGTAACACACTACGCCGTCATGGATTAAAATCCTGCAGCGCACGCAAGGTCCCCCTGCTCAAGCCAGCGCATGTCCAGGCCCGTCTGAAGTTTGGCAATGACCAT
Organism: Coregonus lavaretus; assembly: GCF_964263955.1. Classification (NCBI taxonomy): domain Eukaryota; kingdom Metazoa; phylum Chordata; class Actinopteri; order Salmoniformes; family Salmonidae; genus Coregonus; species Coregonus lavaretus. The sequence goes on from NC_140005.1 coordinate 4,024,147, forward strand.
CTGGATGATCCAGAGGAGGAATGGGAGAAGGTCATGTGGTCTGATGAGACAAAAATATAGTTTTTTGGTCTAAACTCCACTCGCCGTGTTTGGAGGAAGAAGAAGGATGAGTACAACCCCAAGAACACCATCACAACCGTGAAGCATGGAGGTGGAAACATCATTCTTTGGGGATGCTTTTCTGCAAAGGGGACAGGACAACTGCACCGTATTGCGGGGAGGATGGATGGGCCATGTATCGCGAGATCTTGGCCAACAACCTCCTTCCCTCAGTAAGAGCATTGAAGATGGGTCGTGGCTGGGTCTTCCAGCATGACAACGACCCAAAACACACAGCCAGGGCAACTAAGGAGTGGCTCCGGAAGAAGCATCTCAAGGTCCTGGAGTGGCCTAGCCAGTCTCCAGACCTGAACCCAATAGAAAATCTTTGGAGGGAGCTGAAAGTCCGTGTTGCCCAGCGACAGCCCCGAAACCTGAAGGATCTGGAGAAGGTCTGTATGGAGGAGTGGGCCAAAATCCCTGCTGCAGTGTGTGCAAACCTGGTCAAGACCTACAGGAAACGTATGATCTCTGTAATTGCAAACAAAGGTTTCTGTACCAAATATTAAGTTATGCTTTTCTGATGTATCAAATACTTATGTCATGCAATAAAATGCAAATTAATTACTTAAAAATCATACAATGTGATTTTCTGGATTTTTGTTTTAGATTCCGTCTCTCACAGTTGAAGTGTACCTATGATAACAATTACAGACCTCTACATGCTTTGTAAGTAGGAAAACCTGCAAAATCGGCAGTGTATCAAATACTTGTTCTCCCCACTGTATGTATATATATATATATATATAAATAATATTTATAAATATATAAAAAATCCTGTTTATCCTATTTTCCATAATTAACAAATAATATTCGTAATAATGTAGGCAGTTCATGCAAAGGATTGTTACCTCTAACCATTACAAAAATTACATTTTTGGCAAGCAATTATTCTTTTAGCAAAAACTGGCAAAAATGGGAAGATTTGATGAACCATTGTCAATTCCTAAGTGATGGAGATCAGATCCACCCCCTTCCCCTGAAACACACACACGCTGGTCCCCCGTTGTAACCATTTTCCCAAGCATCTCTGTGCAGTCAGACCTTTTGATTATTTTGTGCCACCAGGGCCACAATAATATGCCCCCTTCTTCGATTGTCCGAGTGTGACCCCCTCCCCATGGGTTACTGCAGCCAGTGTTGCCAGCACTGCCACTACCTGGGTGGGGGTACCCCACCGGAATCCCCACCGGCTAGGTACAAGGTCGTCAAGGTTCTCATTAGCAGCTTTGAGAATTTCCTTGTATATAATGCTCTCCCATCAGGGGACATTGGTTTTATTGGACCAACCCTGCCAGGCAGGCTCAGAAACTTGAGGGGGCGGTGCTGCTTTAGTGGGTCTCTGACCACATCCACCTTTCTGTCTCGGCTGTGTGTAGGCTACTTACAGTAGGTCCATTAAACAGATAAGGACTATACAGTGTTTGTTTACATTTACTTTGTTTACAAACATTGAAGTAAAAACAAGCTTATATTTTGGGTTCTGATAGGGGTACGACAGTTGAACTAAGCTCATGAGACATTTCTAAGTTATATTTATCAAGAATCAATGAGTACACATCATTAATTTATACGTCCAAAACTGGATGTACAGTAGAAACTGCAGATTGCCCCTTTAATTTTTACCCATAAATGATTTGATATGGAATTTAAGATCACTGTGTGCAGCACCTTAAACATGTATCATGTCCTCTTTTATCTGGTTTTGTTCAACATACTGTAGATTCTGTATTAGTGTACTTACTTTATCAATTTTCCATTGGCCCTTTATATTGATGTGTGATGTCTGTGATGTGTGATGTGTGTCTCCGTCTCCCCCTGCAGGTAAGGAGGAGATGCTGCAGGCGCGGGACTTTGAGACGGCCTCTCTGTCTGAGATCAAGGCTCTGCTGAAGAAACATGAGGCCTTCGAGAGCGACCTGGCTGCGCACCAGGACCGCGTAGAGCAGATAGCTGCCATCGCACAGGAGTTAAAGTAAGGGGGGAGGGAGGGAGGGAGGGAGGGAGGGAGGGAGGGAGGGAGGGAGGGAGGGAGGGAGGGAGAGAGGGAGAGAGGGAGGGAGGGAGGGAGGGAGGGAGGGAGGGAGGGAGGGGTGTACAGTGATCTGCCCGCTCACCAGGACAGAGTGGAGCAGATAGCAGCCATCGCATAGGAGTTAAAGGAGGGAGGGAGGGAGGGAGGGAGGGAGGGAGGGAGGTATACTTTGTAAGAGATCAATAACGGCAAAACAGATAACCACAGTAGTAACAATCATCTAACTGTCCAATTAGAAAATCTGTGCACACTCACAGGGTTGTTTGGCAGTTTCAATCGCTATCTTTCCTCCACTATCTTTACAAAGGGGATGGTATAACATGGTTATAGGGCTGTTATAACATGGTTATAGGAGGGCTGTTATAACGTGGTTATAGGGCTGTTATAACATGGTTATAGGAGGGCTGTTATAACGTGGTTATAGGGCTGTTATAACGTGGTTATAGGGCTGTTATAACATGGTTATAGGAGGGCTGTTATAACGTGGTTATAGGGCTGTTATAACATGTTATAGTGGTTATAACATGGTTATAGGGCTGTTATAACATGGTTATATATGGTTATAGGGCTGTTATAACATGGTTATAGGGCTGTTCTAACTGTTATAGGGCTGTTATAACGTGGTTATAGGGCTGTTATAACATGGTTATAGGGCTGTTCTAACTCTGTTATAGGGCTGTTATAACGTGGTTATAGGGCTGTTATAACATGGTGGTTATAGGGCTGTTATAACATGGTGGTTATAGGGCTGTTATAACGTGGTTATAGGGCTGTTATAACATGGTGGTTATAGGGCTGTTATAACGTGGTTATAGGGCTGTTATAACATGGTTATAGAGCTGTTATAACGTGGTTATAGGGCTGTTATAACGTGGTTATAGGGCTGTTTTAACGTCTCTCTGTCTTGTCCCCCAGTGAGCTAGACTACTATGACTCCCCCAGTGTGAATGCTCGATGCCAGAGGATATGCGACCAATGGGATGCCCTAGGAGCCCTGACCCAGAAACGAAGCGAGGCCCTGCAGGTACTGAGGGAGGCCAGAGCCCAAGCCCCTCAGACGGGCTCAAAGGAATGGCTGTCCAATACTGACTATAGGAAATATTTGATTCATTTATTTGACTGGGACCATGTACTATAAACATTGCCCCAGCTTTGAGCTACATAGGTCATTCTCATCTGATGTCCTTGTGTTCAATGCAGTCAATTCACTTTGTTCTTGCTCCCAGCCTAACAATGCACCGACTGTTTTCTTTCTCTCTCTCTCTGTGTGTGTCTGAAACAGAGAACTGAGAAGCTTCTGGAGACCATAGACCAGTTATATCTCGAGTTTGCCAAACGAGCTGCTCCGTTCAACAACTGGATGGAGGGCGCCATGGAGGACCTGCAGGACACCTTCATCGTCCACACCATAGAGGAGATTCAGGTTAGCGCACATACACACACACACACAGATTTAAAAACACAATTCTTGGCATGTTTTGATCGTGTGTGTGCGGTTGTGTATGCCTGTGTGTGTGCGTTTGTGTATGCCTGTGTGTGTGTGTGTGTGTGTATGCCTGTGTGTGTGTGTGTGTGTGTGTGTGTGTACTCCTGTGTGTGTGTGTGTGTGTGTGTGTATGCCTGTGTGTGTGTGTATGCCTGTGTGTGTGTGTGTGTGTGTGTGTGTGTGTATGCCTGTGTGTGTGTGTGTGTGTGTGTATGCCTGTGTGTGTGTGTGTGTGTGTGTGTGTGTATGCCTGTGTGTATGCCTGTGTGTGTGTGTGTGTGTGTGTATGTGTGTGTGTGTGTGCGTGTGTATGCCTGTGTGTGTGTGTGTGTGTGTGTGTGTGTGTGTGTGTGTGTGTGTGTGTGTGTGTGTGTGTGTGTGTGTGTGTGTGTGTGTGTGTGTGTGTGCCTGTGTATCTCTCTCTCTCCCTCCCAGGGTCTCAGTACAGCCCATGAGCAGTTTAAAGCCACTCTCCCTGAGGCGGATAAGGAACGCGGTGCCATTCTGGGCATTCACAATGAGATCGCCAAGATAGTGGCCACCTACCATGTGAACATGGCCGGCACCAACCCCTACACCACCATCAACCCTCAGGAGATCAACGCCAAGTGGGACAAGGTACACTAGCAACTAGAGTCCGGTAACACTCCCAAAATTCCAAGGTTCTCCAGAAATCCTAGTTGGAGGATTCCTGGACTTATTATCATCGCATCGGGTGTTAAACCTCACCAGGTGACCTAGGTACATTTGACATTTTAGTCATTTAGCAGATGCTCTTATCCAGAGCGACTTACAGTTAGTGAGTGCATACATTTTTTAATACTGTACCATCTAGTGTCCGGGTGTTAAACCTCACCAGGTGACCTAGGTAGAGCTGGTACTTAGGGAGCAGAGGGTGAGATAAAAGGAGCCATCATGGCTCTAACTAGGTGTCTGTCCCCTTGTCTGTCACCCCCCCCCCCCCCCCCAGGTGAGACAGCTGGTGCCCCAGAGGGATCAGGCTCTGATCGAAGAGCACGCCCGGCAGCAGAACAACGAGCGTCTCCGCAGGCAGTTCGCCAACCAGGCCAACGTCATCGGGCCCTGGATCCAGACCAAGATGGAGGTCAGTCCACACACTTTATCCTAGACCTAACCCCCTTAGCTCTAACCTTTGCCCCTAACCCAACCAGGCCAACGTCGTCGGGCCCTGGATCCAAACCAAAATGGAGGTGACCCAGAGTAGAGAACCAGAATGTTCTATTAATTATTTTTCTATGGTCCAAAGTCCAGGTAGAGCAGAGCAGAGATTACCATTAGTACTGGTATTAGAACTTACTGTCTCCAAAGGTTCCTTTGAGGGATTTCCATCAATATCAGAACACTGCACTGTAATGTCCTGTAATGTTGTAGTACTCCAGTTCTGGACTTGGACTCAGAATAAAGGACTCTGAATGCTAGGGACTTGTGACTGGACTTGGACTCAGAATAAAGGACTCTGAATGCTAGGGACTTGTGACTGGACTTGGACTCAGAATAAAGGACTCTGAATGCTAGGGACTTGTGACTGGACTTGGACTCAGAATAAAGGACTCTGAATGCTAGGGACCTGTGACTGGACTTGGACTCAGAATAAAGGACTCTGAATGCTAGGGACTTGTGACTGGACTTGGACTCAGAATAAAGGACTCTGAATGCTAGGGACCTGTGACTGGACTTGGACTCAGAATAAAGGACTCTGAATGCTAGGGACTTGTGACTGGACTTGGACTCAGAATAAAGGACTCTGAATGCTAGGGACTTGTGACTGGACTTGGACTCAGAATAAAGGACTCTGAATGCTAGGGACTTGTGACTGAACTTGGACTTGAGGTTTAGTGACTTGACTACAACACTGGTATCCTGGCTGTACAACCCACATCTCATATTACCAGACCCTGCCATCCGGCTGGAAGGACCACAATGAAAAAGTGTGCCACCTCATAGGGTCTCAGAGAGAGGTGCTGGTTTAGATGGGAGCGGTCGGCCTGGGGCCCGGTTAGAGGTGAGATGATGACCGGTAGGAGACAGACCAGAGCAGTTTTGGTTCTTTGTTCTCATGCCTGTTTTTCACAAACCAATTCAAACAGTTTCTGTTCTCTAGTCTCAAGTCTCTCCAGTTGGGTTTTAACCCTCCCTCTCCTATGGCTGTTTTCATACTCAGGTGAATGGTTTAACTCAAACATTCTCTCTATTCTACATTTGAGTCATTTTAGCAGACGCTCTTATCCAGAGAGACATACAGTTAGTGAGTGCATACATTTTTCATACTGGTCCCCCGTGGGAATCGAACCCACAACCCTGGCGTTGCAAGCGCCATGCTCTACCAACTGAGCTACACGGTTCTCCAGTTGGTTTTTGCTGAACCACCCTCCTCCTCCATGTTTCTCTGTCTGTAGGAGATTGGTCGTATCTCCATCGAGATGCACGGAACCCTGGAGGATCAGCTGACCCACCTCCGCCAATACGAGAAGAACATTGTCAACTACAAGCCAAAGATCGACCAATTGGAGGGAGACCACCAGCTGATCCAGGAAGCTCTGATCTTCGACAACAAGCACACCAACTACACCATGGAGGTAATAAAGTCAATTAGATTATATCTGTATTTATTATGGATCCCCATTAGTTCCTGCCAAGGCAGCAGCTACTCTTCCTGGGGTTTATTATGGATCCCCATTAGTTCCTGCCAAGGCAGCAGCTACTCTTCCTGGGGTTTATTATGGATCCCCATTAGTTCCTGCCAAGGCAGCAGCTACTCTTCCTGGGGTTTATTATGGATCCCCATTAGTTCCTGCCAAGGCAGCAGCTACTCTTCCTGGGGTTTATTATGGATCCCCATTAGTTCCTGCCAAGGCAGCAGCTACTCTTCCTGGGGTTTATTATGGATCCCCATTAGTTCCTGCCAAGGCAGCAGCTACTCTTCCTGGGGTTTATTATGGATCCCCATTAGTTCCTGCCAAGGCAGCAGCTACTCTTCCTGGGGTCCGGCAAAAGTAAGGCAGTTATACAATTTTAAAAACATTACAATACATTCATTACAGAATTCACAACACACTAAGTGTGTGCCCTCAGGCCCATACTCCACTACCACATATCTACAACACAACATCCATGTGTACGTGTGTGTATAGTGTATAGTGTGTATGCATGTGTCTATACCCTTGTGTGTGTCTCTTCACAGTCCCCGCTGTTCCATAAGGTGTATTTTTATCTGTTTTTTTAAATCTGATTCTACTGCTTGCATCAGTTACGTGATGTGGAATAGAGTTCCGTGTAGTCGTGGCTCTATGTAGTACTGTGTGTCTCCCATAGTCTGTTCTGGACTTGGGGACTGTGAAGAGACCTCTGGTGGCATGTCTTGTGGGGTATGCATGGGTGTCTGAGCTGTGTGCCAGTCGTTTAAACAGACAGCTCGGTGCTTTCAACATGTCAATGCCTCTCACAAATATCCACCATACTGGGAACAATGTTTGCTTTGACATATCGAGATCGGGTACAATTCTTATTGACAACTAGAGAACCTTCAGAATACGTTTTTGAATGTGTGACCTTACGATGACAATCTTGGGTCTTACCCCCCCCCCCCTGCAGCATATCCGTGTGGGCTGGGAGCAGCTCCTGACCACCATCGCCAGAACCATCAATGAGATCGAGAACCAGATTCTGACGAGGGACGCCAAGGGCATCAGCCAGGACCAGATGAACGAGTTCAGAGCCTCCTTCAACCACTTCGACAGGGTCAGTTTCACAGAGAATGCAGGGAGGAAGAGGTTTTACAGTACACTCATTGTCTACCTACTAAATAGTAGGGATCGGAATAGTGTTATAAACAATGCGTTTTCCACATATGTAGGCCACATCAGCAAAGCCAGGAGGTTGAGGTAAGAGAGGATAGTTTGTTGTGGGTCATTGGACCATGTTAATCCTCTCATATAGTGGGACTAACAAACTAGGGGACTTATGAAGGGTTTGTTTTTGCATCATGTAGATAATCAGTGTTGATCAACTGATAACATCGATAGTGGTGTTGAACTAATTTAAGTTGATCTATTTGTTGATGAAGAGAAATGTGAGTATATGAGGGGAGAGGATAAGATCACCTTACTCCTACTCCACTGATGGGAGCAAACCTCAGGACACCAAATATACTGTTCCTCTCAGAAGACATTCTCCCTAGCTTTTTGCAGCCCCTAGCCCCCATCCGTCCCACTTCTCCACCCCCTCCCTTCCTCTCCCCCTCCCTTCCTTTCCTCCCCCCTCCTCCCTCTCCTCCTCCCCTCCCCCTCCCCTCCCCTCCTATCCTCTCCCCCCCCCCACCTCCTCCCAGACCACAGTGTTTACATCAGTAGCTCAGTATCAAGAACAGAACACCTCCTATTATGGATGGATGGAGGAGTTTTTATTTATCTTACACACTTCTCCTCCCCTTCTCCTCCCCTCCTCCTCCCCTTCTCCTCCCCTCCTCCTCCTTCCTCCTCCCCTCCTCCCCTTCTCCTCCCCTCCTCCTCCCCTCCTCCTCCTTCCTACACTCCTCCATATCCCCAACCGAGCCTTGATAGCTAGACTCCACCATTACATTTCTCCATGACCTCATGCATTCTTCCATAGCCACCCCTATTGTTCATCAGTCAATAGCCTCAGTCAATAAGGAGTCCTAAGGGGAAACGGTTCTAGTGTCTGTCTTTCTATTCTTGGGGATATCTGTCACGTTTTTCCACTCTGTCACCATGAGGCAGCATTTAATACAAATCCATTTTTTTTAGGGCAGTTATGAGTTAATGAGGTTTTCTCTTTGATGTGGAGTCTATTGGAGACAGATATGTAAGGACAACTTTTCCCTGAGACATGGCTGTAGAGTGTATCCATCCCTATGGCGTTACGAGGTTTTACAGTCACGTCTCAGACTAAGGGGAAAATATGCCGGGGTTTTCCAAACTATGATGTATGAATGATAGCCTGTCGCATACCATTACACAAGGCCCTGTACTGTAAAGTCTGCCTGCCACACTGTACCGAACACCTCTGAATGAATGTCCTGTCACTGGCCAAACACAGCAGTGTGTCACAGCTACAGCTCCTCACTGTAAGGTCCTAACGTTTGTACACTGTTGTGTTCTCTGTCTCTTCTTGTGCATGGCCCCAACCCCTTATCAACCACCCACCCCTATCCCCAACCCCTTATCAACCATCCACCCCTATCCCCAACCCCTTATCAACCACCCACCCCTATCCCCAACCCCTTATCAACCACCCACCCCTATCCCCAACCCCTTATCAACCATCCACCCCTATCCCCAACCCCTTATCAACCGTCCACCCCTATCTCCGACCCCTTATCAACCATCCACCCATATCCCCAACCCCTTATCAACCACCCACCCCTATCCCCAACCCCTTATCAACCATCCACCCCTATCCCCAACCCCTTATCAACCACCCACCCCTATCCCCAACCCCTTATCAACCATCCACCCCTATCCCCGACCCCTTATCAACCACCCACCCCTATCCCCAACCCCTTATCAACCACCCACCCCTATCCCCGACCCCTTATCAACCATCCACCCCTATCCCCGACCCCTTATCAACCATCCACCCCTAACCCCAACCCCTTATCAACCATCCACCCCTATCCCCAACCCCTTATCAACCATCCACCCCTATCCCCGACCCCTTATCAACCATCCACCCCTAACCCCAACCCCTTATCAACCATCCACCCCTATCCCCAACCCCTTATCAACCATCCACCCCTATCCCCAACTCCTTATCAACCATCCACCCCTATCCCCGACCCCTTATCAACCATCCACCCCTAACCCCATCCCCTTATCAACCATCCACCCCTATCCCCAACCCCTTATCAACCATCCACCCCTATCCCCAACTCCTTATCAACCACCCACCCCTATCCCCAACCCCTTATCAACCATCCACCCCTAACCCCAACCCCTTATCAACCATCCACCCCTATCCCCAACCCCTTATCAACCGTCCACCCCTAACCCCAACCCCTTATCAACCATCCACCCCTATCCCCAACACCTTATCAACCATCCACCCCTATCCCCGACCCCTTATCAACCACCCACCCATGGCCCAACCCCTTATCAACCATCCACCCCTATCCCCGACCCCTTATCAACCACCCACCCCTATCCCCAACCCCTTATCAACCACCCACCCCTATCCCCGACCCCTTATCAACCATCCACCCCTATCCCCGACCCCTTATCAACCATCCACCCCTAACCCCAACCCCTTATCAACCATCCACCCCTATCCCCAACCCCTTATCAACCATCCACCCCTATCCCCGACCCCTTATCAACCATCCACCCCTAACCCCAACCCCTTATCAACCATCCACCCCTATCCCCAACCCCTTATCAACCATCCACCCCTATCCCCAACTCCTTATCAACCATCCACCCCTATCCCCGACCCCTTATCAACCATCCACCCCTAACCCCATCCCCTTATCAACCATCCACCCCTATCCCCAACCCCTTATCAACCATCCACCCCTATCCCCAACTCCTTATCAACCACCCACCCCTATCCCCAACCCCTTATCAACCATCCACCCCTAACCCCAACCCCTTATCAACCATCCACCCCTATCCCCAACCCCTTATCAACCGTCCACCCCTAACCCCAACCCCTTATCAACCATCCACCCCTATCCCCAACCCCTTATCAACCATCCACCCCTAACCCCAACCCCTTATCAACCATCCACCCCATCCCCAACCCCTTATCAACCATCCACCCCTATCCCCAACCCCTTATCAACCATCCACCCCTATCTCCAACCCCTTATCAACCGTCCACCCCTATCTCCGACCCCTTATCAACCATCCACCCATATCCCCAACCCCTTATCAACCGTCCACCCCTATCTCCAACCCCTTATCAACCGTCCACCCCTATCTCCGACCCCTTATCAACCATCCACCCATATCCCCAACCCCTTATCAACCATCCACCCCTATCTCCAACATCTTATCAACCGTCCACCCCTATCTCCGACCCCTTATCAACCATCCACCCATATCCCCAACCCCTTATCAACCATCCACCCCTATCCCCAACCCCTTATCAACCGTCCACCCCTATCTCCGACCCCTTATCAACCATCCACCCATATCCCCAACCCCTTATCAACCGTCCACCCCTATCTCCAACCCCTTATCAACCGTCCACCCCTATCTCCAACCCCTTATCAACCATCCACCCCTATCCCCGACCCCTTATCAACCACCCACCCATGGCCCAACCCCTTATCAACCACCCACCCCTATCCCCAACCCCTTATCAACCGTCCACCCCTATCTCCAACCCCTTATCAACCGTCCACCCCTATCTCCGACCCCTTATCAACCATCCACCCATATCCCCGACCCTTTATCAACCATCCACCCCTATCCCCGACCCCTTATCAACCATCCACCCCATCCCCAACCCCCCCCCCCCCCCCCCCCTCTTTCTGCATGACACACCCCTACCCTCTCCTATCCACCCTACCCCTCCTGACTACTTCACCCCACCCCTTCACTGACACCGCTCTGACACACCCGTTCCATGTGTGCTGTGCTGCATGAACTGTGGCTTCACCCTGCTCCACCTGACACACCTCCACATGGCCTGGCCCCATACCTGGCCCCATACCTGGCCCTTCACACCTGTTACACCTGGCCTGGGACCCTACCTGGATTTTCACACCTGGCACAACTGGCCCTTCACACCTGGCCCCCTACCGCACCTGACACCCCCAGGACCACTCGGGCACTCTGGGGGCTGAGGAGTTCAAGGCCTGCCTGATCAGTCTGGGCTTCGATATCGCCAACGATGCACAGGTACTGAACACAGCTCCACCCTGCAGGGGCCTTTGGTTAACAATGTTGTTTTGTTCTCTTTGTTTTGTACCTTTTATCCCCTCTATCCCCCCTCTACCTCAATGTATTCCCTGTACCCCCTCTATCCCCCTCTACCTCAATGTATTCCCTGTACCCCCCTCTATCCCCCCTCTACCTCAATGTATTCCCTGTACCCCCTCTATCCCCCTCTACCTCAATGTATTCCCTGTACCCCCTTCTATCCCCCCTCTACCTCAATGTATTCCCTGTAACCCACTCTATCCCCCCTCTACCTCAATGTATTCCCTGTACCCCCTTCTATCCCCCCTCTACCTCAATGTATTCACTGTAACCCCCTCTATCCACCCTCTACCTCAATGTATTCCCTGTACCCCCCTCTATCCCCCCTCTACCTCAATGTATTCCCTGTACCCCCTCTATCCCCCCTCTACCTCAATGTATTCCCTGTACCCCCCTCTATCCCCCTCTACCTCAATGTATTCCCTGTACCCCCTTCTATCTCCCCTCTACCTCAATGTATTCCCTGTACCCCCCTCTATCCCCCCTCTACCTCAATGTATTCCCTGTACCCCCTCTATCCCCCCTCTACCTCAATGTATTCCCTGTACCCCCCTCTATCCCCCCTCTACCTCAATGTATTCCCTGTACCCCCTCTATCCCCCCTCTACCTCAATGTATTCCCTGTACCCCCTCTATCCCCCCTCTACCTCAATGTATTCCCTGTACCCCCTCTATCCCCCTCTACCTCAATGTATTCCCTGTACCCCCCTCTATCTCCCCTCTATCTCAATATATTCCCTTTACCCCCTCTATCCCCCCTCTACCTCAATGTATTCCCTGTACCCCCCTCTATTACCCCTCTACCTCAATGTATTCCCTGTACCCCCCTCTATCCCCCTCTACCTCAATGTATTCCCTGTACCCCCCTCTATCCCCCCTCTACCTCAATGTATTCCCTGTACCCCCTTCTATCCCCCTCTACCTCAATGTATTCCCTGTACCCCCCTCTATCCCCCCTCTACCTCAATGTATTCCCTGTACCCCCTCTATCCCCCCTCTACCTCAATGTATTCCCTGTACCCCCCTCTATCCCCCTCTACCTCAATGTATTCCCTGTACCCCCTTCTATCTCCCCTCTACCTCAATGTATTCCCTGTACCCCCCTCTATCCCCCCTCTACCTCAATGTATTCCCTGTACCCCCTCTATCCCCCCTCTACCTCAATGTATTCCCTGTACCCCCCTCTATCCCCCCTCTACCTCAATGTATTCCCTGTACCCCCTCTATCCCCCCTCTACCTCAATGTATTCCCTGTACCCCCTCTATCCCCCCTCTATCTCAATGTATTCCCTGTACCCCCTCTATCCCCCTCTACCTCAATGTATTCCCTGTACCCCCCTCTATCTCCCCTCTATCTCAATATATTCCCTTTACCCCCTCTATCCCCCCTCTACCTCAATGTATTCCCTGTACCCCCCTCTATTACCCCTCTACCTCAATGTATTCCCTGTACCCCCCTCTATCCCCCTCTACCTCAATGTATTCCCTGTACCCCCTTCTATCCCCCTCTACCTCAATGTATTCCCTGTACCCCCTTCTATCCCCCCTCTACCTCAATGTATTCCCTGTAACCCCCTCTATCCCCCCTCTACCTCAATGTATTCCCTGTACCCCCTTCTATCCCCCCTCTACCTCAATGTATTCCCTGTAACCCCCTCTATCCCCCCTCTACCTCAATGTATTACCTGTACCCCCCTCTATCCCCCCTCTACCTCAATGTATTCCCTGTACCCCCTCTATCCCCCCTCTACTTCAATGTATTCCCTGTACCCCCCTCTATCCCCCTCTACCTCAATGTATTCCCTGTACCCCCTTCTATCTCCCCTCTACCTCAATGCATTCCCTGTACCCCACTCTATCCCCCCTCTACCTCAATGTATTCCCTGTACCCCTTCTATCCCCCCTCTACCTCAATGTATTCCCTGTACCCCCCTCTATCCCCCCTCTACCTCAATGTATTCCCTGTACCCCCTCTATCCCCCCTCTACCTCAATGTATTCCATGTACCCCCTCTATCCCCCCTCTACCTCAATGTATTCCCTGTACCCCCTCTATCCCCCTCTACCTCAATGTATTACCTGTACCCCCCTCTATCTCCCCTCTATCTCAATGTATTCCCTTTACCCCCTCTATCCCCCCTCTACCTCAATGTATTCCCTGTACCCCCCTCTATTACCCCTCTACCTCAATGTATTCCCTGTACCCCCCTCTGTCCCCCTCTACCTCAATGTATTCCCTGTACCCCCCTCTATCCCCCCTCTACCTCAATGTATTCCCTGTACCCCCTTCTATCCCCCTCTACCTCAATGTATTCCCTGTACCCCCCTCTATCCCCCCTCTACCTCAATGTATTCCCTGTACCCCCTCTATCCCCCCTCTACCTCAATGTATTCCCTGTACCCCCTCTATCCCCCCTCTACCTCAATGTATTCCCTGTACCCCCTCTATCCCCCTCTACCTCAATGTATTCCCTGTACCCCCCTCTATCTCCCCTCTATCTCAATATATTCCCTTTACCCCCTCTATCCCCCCTCTACCTCAATGTATTCCCTGTACCCCCCTCTATTACCCCTCTACCTCAATGTATTCCCTGTACCCCCCTCTATCCCCCTCTACCTCAATGTATTCCCTGTACCCCCCTCTATCCCCCCTCTACCTCAATGTATTCCCTGTACCCCCTTCTATCCCCCTCTACCTCAATGTATTCCCTGTACCCCCCTCTATCCCCCCTCTACCTCAATGTATTCCCTGTACCCCCTCTATCCCCCCTCTACCTCAATGTATTCCCTGTACCCCCCTCTATCCCCCTCTACCTCAATGTATTCCCTGTACCCCCTTCTATCTCCCCTCTACCTCAATGTATTCCCTGTACCCCCCTCTATCCCCCCTCTACCTCAATGTATTCCCTGTACCCCCTCTATCCCCCCTCTACCTCAATGTATTCCCTGTACCCCCCTCTATCCCCCCTCTACCTCAATGTATTCCCTGTACCCCCTCTATCCCCCCTCTACCTCAATGTATTCCCTGTACCCCCTCTATCCCCCCTCTATCTCAATGTATTCCCTGTACCCCCTCTATCCCCCTCTACCTCAATGTATTCCCTGTACCCCCCTCTATCTCCCCTCTATCTCAATATATTCCCTTTACCCCCTCTATCCCCCCTCTACCTCAATGTATTCCCTGTACCCCCCTCTATTACCCCTCTACCTCAATGTATTCCCTGTACCCCCCTCTATCCCCCTCTACCTCAATGTATTCCCTGTACCCCCTTCTATCCCCCTCTACCTCAATGTATTCCCTGTACCCCCTTCTATCCCCCCTCTACCTCAATGTATTCCCTGTAACCCCCTCTATCCCCCCTCTACCTCAATGTATTCCCTGTACCCCCTTCTATCCCCCCTCTACCTCAATGTATTCCCTGTAACCCCCTCTATCCCCCCTCTACCTCAATGTATTACCTGTACCCCCCTCTATCCCCCCTCTACCTCAATGTATTCCCTGTACCCCCTCTATCCCCCCTCTACTTCAATGTATTCCCTGTACCCCCCTCTATCCCCCTCTACCTCAATGTATTCCCTGTACCCCCTTCTATCTCCCCTCTACCTCAATGCATTCCCTGTACCCCACTCTATCCCCCCTCTACCTCAATGTATTCCCTGTACCCCTTCTATCCCCCCTCTACCTCAATGTATTCCCTGTACCCCCCTCTATCCCCCCTCTACCTCAATGTATTCCCTGTACCCCCTCTATCCCCCCTCTACCTCAATGTATTCCATGTACCCCCTCTATCCCCCCTCTACCTCAATGTATTCCCTGTACCCCCTCTATCCCCCTCTACCTCAATGTATTACCTGTACCCCCCTCTATCTCCCCTCTATCTCAATGTATTCCCTTTACCCCCTCTATCCCCCCTCTACCTCAATGTATTCCCTGTACCCCCCTCTATTACCCCTCTACCTCAATGTATTCCCTGTACCCCCCTCTGTCCCCCTCTACCTCAATGTATTCCCTGTACCCCCCTCTATCCCCCCTCTACCTCAATGTATTCCCTGTACCCCCTTCTATCCCCCTCTACCTCAATGTATTCCCTGTACCCCCTCTATCCCCCCTCTACCTCAATGTATTCCCTGTACCCCCCTCTATCCCCCCTCTACCTCAATGTATTCCCTGTACCCCCTCTATCCCCCCTCTACCTCAATGTATTCCCTGTACCCCCCTCTATCCCCCCTCTACCTCAATGTATTCCCTGTACCCCCTTCTATCCCCCCTCTACCTCAATGTATTCCCTGTACCCCCCTCTATCCCCCCTCTACCTCAATGTATTCCCTGTACCCCCCTCTATCCCCCCTCTACCTCAATGTATTCCCTGTACCCCCCTCCATCCCCCCTCTACCTCAATGTATTCCCTCTACCCCCTCTATCCCCCCTCTACCTCAATGTATTCCCTGTACCCCCTCTATCCCCCTCTACCTCAATGTATTCCCTATACCCCCCTCTATCCCCCTCTACCTCAATGTATTCCCTGTACCCCCCTCTATCCCCCCTCTACCTCAATGTATTCCCTGTACCCCCCTCTCTCCCCCCTCTACCTCAATTCTTCTTCTTCTTCTTCTTAATGTCCACCTGGATACCTGTGACATCCCTATCCTACTCCATTTCTCCCCCAAACTTCCTCTTCCACCTTTCAATCTGCTCCTCCTTCGTTCTTCGTCCTCCGTACTGTTTGTCCCTCGCTGGTACCTGTAGAAGAAAACAGGGATGATGGAAGCGGAAGACTTCAAAACCTGCCTTATCTCCCTCGGTTACAACATGGTAAAGCCAAACCACCCGTTCCATCCCGCCCTCTGTCAAGTACCCTCCTATGAACCTATGAACGTATGAACGTAGCAATATGTGTCTGCCTTGTAGTCCTTTGTGGAAAGGTAACAACTGTTCACTCGTCTCTTCAAGATCAGTCTACATTTATTTGGAAACAAAACGGTCCACCAATCACGATCGGATTGATAGATAACCAGAAAACATGTCTGATCTCTCATTTACAGTATAGACATTCTACTTTGTTTACTGTCTGTATTGCCTGGTCCCAGTCACATCTGTTTGTGCTGTCGTACAATGGGTCCCTATGGGGACCTGGTTAAAAGTAGTCCACTATATTATAGGGAATAGTGTACCATTTGGGACACAGTCTATATCTCACCTTTATGTGAAAGCTCCATCTGCTAACTGCAGAATGTGATGTGATGCTTGCAGTGTGTTTGCTTGTTGCTCTGGCGACGGTCCCCATGGTGATAGTGTTCCATGGCTCCTGTCCAATAGGGTGAAGCGGAATTCTCTCGCATCATGAGCATCGTCGATCCCAACCGGGTGGGCGTGGTCACGTTCCAGTCCTTTATTGACTTCATGTCCCGGGAGACGGCCGATACTGACACCGCTGACCAGGTCATTGCCTCCTTCAAGGTCCTGGCTGGGGACAAGGTAATCATATACATTTATCAACTATTCAATTAATCAAGCTAGCAAGCAAGCAATCAAATCAATCAGTCAGTCAATCAATCAGTCAATCAGTCAATCAATCAGTCAGTTTAGTCATTCAATCAATAAATCAAATGCATTCTTAAAGCCCTTTTCATCAACAGTTGCCAACTGACTCACCCTAGTCCAAATAGTTTATATTTCTTTATAAAGCAACCCAGCAAGCACAACCAAAAATATGTATTTTCGATGTCTTTTCATTGTCTTGTGCTCATTGGGAAGAGATGGGTTAATAAGGAAGAAGAATACACAATATGAAAGGAAAAGGAAGACAGACAGCAGATCTACAAGCTAGGGCTGTTTTCCAGTCACATCCATTGTCTTGCTTGACTTTCAGCATGATCTCTGTGAGCGTTTGATTATGTCTCTCCAGAAGTCCATTGCTCCATGGACTGTATGCAGCAGTTGTCTTTACCTCCATGTTGAATGTCTTATTTCATTAATTCATTGAATTCTCCTCAATTGTCACTGTACAATTTCTGGGGCGGGCCATGCACACTTATCCAGGAGTGAATGAAGTGCTTGACGATTTTTCACGGGGTTTCTTTTGTATTCACAATGCTTCCAGCGCTGAAGTGTGTGATGTGGTGGATTATGTGAAGGTACCACACACACTTGGTCCTAGCTCATGTTACGAGCATCTGGCAGGGCTATACGGTCAATACAGACGGAAACATCAAACACGACATCCTTATTTACTATTCTTGCCTTCTTCTGTCCCCTTACACCAGAACTTCATCATGGCCGATGAGCTTCGTCGTGAGTTGCCTCCTGATCAGGCAGATTACTGCATCGCACGCATGGCGCCCTACTCCGGCACCGACGCCGTACCCGGCGCCCTGGACTACATGTCCTTCTCCACCGCACTCTACGGAGAGAGTGACCTCTGAGTCACCTTTGGGTGACCTTTGACCCCTGACCTGGGAGGTTATGCCTTATGAGGTCACTCACCAGTCTACCTGCTCTCACCACCGCCCGCAAGACCATCCTACTGTCCTTCCAGTGAGCACAAGACGTTGAAAATGTATTTTTAGTTGAAAAGACATCAAAAATACATATTTATGGTTGAAAATATGTTGAAAATATGTCATTTGTGTTAGAAAATATGTTTAAAAAAAATATGTATTTTTGGTTGAAAAGACGTCAACATCTTGTTCTCACTGGGCCATCACTGCAGCCCTGTTCTAGCCTGGGTCCCAGATCTGTTGGTGATGTCTTACCATCTCCTTTTTCACTCATCGTTGTCACGCCAGTTTGGCAAAACAGCACAGACAGATCTGGCACCAGGCTAGCTCTGCTCTACAACACTCAGAACATTTTTTCTATGTCCCTGGCCTTATCTTATATGTCATAATCATCCTGTCTGCTCCCTCCTCCTTTTTCACCTCCTTCCACCTCCATCGCCCTTACCTCCTTACTAGTGTAGGGTGAATTTGCCCCAGGACGCTGATTTGTTTTTAGCATTTTCCCCCACTAATGGTTAAGGTTAGGACTGGGAGAGGGGACACTGATTCTAGATCTGTTGCCTCGGGGGGAAACTTCACCCCTTCCTTCCTTCCCCACTCCCTCCCTCACACTCTGCCTCAGATCTACTTGCTTCCTGTGCAATGCAGCAAATCTCTCCAGGTTTAACAAAGAGGATGAGAAATGTGTTTTTTTTTTCTTCCTTGTTTTTCATTTCTTTCTTGTTATGTTTTTCTTCATAAAATGAATAAAGTTAACATATTTTATTATACAGAACAAAAAAAAGGTATTTTTCTTCACCTGATAAAAAAAAATGGAAATAAAGAAATATTCTATACTTTCTCTTGACTTAGTCCTACTTTGTCAATGTACACACTGACATCACAATATACCACTGCTGGTTAGTGTGCCTCTGATGAAGCTATAGATACAATTAAAAAACCGAACTGCCTTAGTAATGCCACTATGACCTGATGCTTCAGAACAGAACGGAGGATCAAGATCGATGGTAGCCTACCCTCCGTGTAGGTGGAGTGGGACTAAGTAGGTGGGAGCCTACCCTCCGTGTAGGTGGAGTGGGACTAAGTAGGTGGGAGCCTACCCTCCGTGTAGGTGGAGTGGGACTAAGTAGGTGGGAGCCTACCCTCCGTGTAGGTGGAGTGGGACTAAGTAGGTGGGAGCCTACCCTCCATGTAGGTGGAGTGGGACTAAGTAGGTGGGAGCCTACCCTCCATGTAGGTGGAGTGGGACTAAGTAGGTGCTAGCCTACCCTCCATGTAGGTGGAGTGGGACTAAGTAGGTGGGAGCCTACCCTCCATGTAGGTGGAGTGGACTAAGTAGGTGGGAGCCTACCTGGAGGCTCTGTGTTGATAGGCTGGATGTAGAATGTTAGCGTCTAGTTTCAGAGCCTGCTGTGGAAGAATGGATTAAGAGATGAAGAAGAAGAAGACACCGGTGGAGGAGCCTAGTCAACATTTGAGCAGATGTTATAGAGGGTGCAGCGAAATGCTTATGATACTAGCTCCTAACAATGCAGTAAAATCTGGTTTTAATGAGTAAAATGTCAAACAAGTACAAAAAAAAATTCCTTTTTTAAAATATTTTTTAAGTACAGCAAAAAAACAAGAAATCAAGAACATCGAATCCAATTAGCACCCAAATAGCACTGTAGCAATAATCAATATATGTCTGTACACCGGAAGAATTTACACAAGATATACTAAGAATGATATGTCCAGCAGTAGAGATATTAGAGCAGCTAACCCCCCCGGGGTGCACATTTTGGTTTTTGCCCTAGCACTACACAGCTGATTCAAATAACCAACTCATCATCAAGCGTTGATTATTTGAATCAGCTGTGTAGCGCAAAAACCAAAATGGGCCCCAGGACCGAGTTTGGGAAAACCTGTATTAGCGTGAGCTATATCAAGAATCCAATTTACCACGTGGCTAAAGTATACTGAACAAAAATATAAACGAACCATGCAACAAATTCAATTATTTTACTGAGTTACAGTTCATATAAGTAAACCAGTCAATTGAAATAAATTAATTAGGCCCTAATCTATAGATTTCACATGACTGGGCAGGGGCGCAGCCATGGATGGGCCTGGGAGGGCATAGGCCCACCCACTGGGGAGCCAGGCCCAGCCAATCAGAGTGATTTTTTCCCCCCACAAAAGGGCTTTATTACAGACAGAAATACTCCTCAGTTTCATCAGCTGTCCGGGTGGCTGGTCTCAGATTATCCTGCAGGTGAAGAAGCCAGATGTGGAGGTCCTGAGCTGGCGTGGTTACACATGGTCTGCGGTTGTGAGGCCGGTTGGACGTACTGCCAAACTCTCTAAAACGACAGTTTATGGTAGAGAAATGAACATTAAATTATCTGGCATCAGCTCTGGAGGACATTCCTGCAGTCGGCATGCCAATTGCACGCTCCCTCAAAACTTGAGACAAAACTGCACATTTTAGAGTGGCCTTTTATTGTACCCAGCACAAGGTGCACCTGTGTTATGATCATGCTATTTAATCAGCTTCTTGATATACCACACCTGTCAGGTGGATGGATTATCTTGGCAAAGGAGAAATGCTCACTAACAGGGATGTAAACAAATTTGTGCACAACATTTGCGAGAAATAAGCTTTTTGTGCATATTAAACATTTCTGGGACCTTTTATTTCAGCTCATGAAACACGGGACCAACACTTTTACATGTTACGTTTATATATTTTTTTAATGTTCCAGCCCCCCGACCATCCGCTCAAGAAAAAAGGTGCCCGTGGCTGAATCTAGTTGATGATCCCTGTAATAATGGGTTGTAGAGTTTGATTATCGTCTGGGTCGAATAATCATGTTGAGCTTCGAAGCATTACAGAAGAAGAACAAGACGCTGAAATATGGCATTTCCTGCTGAGTCAAATGTTTGATGTGGTCTTTTCAGTTTCGCCACCACGATGACAGACACCTGTTCTCGACCAATGAGATGATAAGTAAAATGTATACCAAAATGTTTTGGTTAATCACATGATCTGGTGTTGTAATCTGTAGCTACAGTGGGGAAAAAAAGTATTTAGTCAGCCACCAATTGTGCAAGTTCTCCCACTTAAAAAGATGAGAGAGGCCTGTAATTTTCATCATAGGTACACGTCAACTATGACAGACAAATTGAGTTAAAAAAAATCCAGAAAATCACATTGTAGGATTTTTTATGAATTTATTTGCAAATTATGGTGGAAAATAAGTATTTGGTCACCTACAAACAAGCAAGATTTCTGGCTCTCACAGACCTGTAACTTCTTCTTTAAGAGGCTCCTCTGTCCTCCACTCGTTACCTGTATTAATGGCACCTGTTTGAACTTGTTATCAGTATAAAGACACCTGTCCACAACCTCAAACAGTCACACTCCAAACTCCACTATGGCCAAGACCAAAGAGCTGTCAAAGGACACCAGAAACAAAATTGTAGACCTGCACCAGGCTGGGAAGACTGAATCTGCAATAGGTAAGCAGCTTGGTTTGAAGAAAATCAACTGTGGGAGCAATTATTAGGAAATGGAAGACATACAAGACCACTGATAATCTCCCTCGATCTGGGGCTCCACGCAAGATCTCACCCCGTGGGGTCAAAATGATCACAAGAACGGTGAGCAAAAATCCCAGAACCACACGGGGCGACCTAGTGAATGACCTGCAGAGAGCTGGGACCAAAGTAACAAAGCCTACCATCAGTAACACACTACGCCGCCAGGGACTCAAATCCTACAGTGCCAGACGTGTCACCCTGCTTAAGCCAGTACATGTTCAGGCCCGTCTGAAGTTTGCTAGAGTGCATTTGGATGATCCAGAAGAGGATTGGGAGAATGTCATATGGTCAGATGAAACCAAAATAGAACTTTTTGGTAAAAACTCAACTCGTCGTGTTTGGAAGACAAAGAATGCTGAGTTGCATCCAAAGAACACCATACCTACTGTGAAGCTTGGGGGTGGAAACATCATGCTTTGGGGCTGTTTTTCTGCAAAGGGACCAGGACGACTGATCCGTGTAAAGGAAAGAATGAATGGGGCCATGTATCGTGAGATTTTGAGTGAAAACCTCCTTCCATCAGCAAGGGCATTGAAGATGAAACGTGGCTGGGTCTTTCAGCATGACAATGATCCCAAACACACCGCCCGGGCAACGAAGGAGTGGCTTCGTAAGAAGCATTTCAAGGTCCTGGAGTGGCCTAGCCAGTCTCCAGATCTCAACCCCATAGAAAATCTTTGGAGGGAGTTGAAAGTCTGTGTTGCCCAGCGACAGCCCCAAAACATCACTGCTCTAGAGGAGATCTGCATGGAGGAATGGGCCAAAATACCAGCAACAGTGTGTGAAAACCTTGTGAAGACTTACAGAAAACATTTGACCTGTGTCATTGCCAACAAAGGGTATATAACAAAGTACTGAGAAACTTTTGTTATTGACCAAATACTTATTTTCCACCATAATTTGCAAATAAATTCATTAAAAATCCAACAATGTGATTTTCTGGATTTTTTTTTCTCATTTTGTCTGTCATAGTTGACGTGTACCTATGATGAAAATTACAAAATGAGTCATGTTTGGGGATCTGTATTCAAATAGTTTTAACTGTATACTGTAGCATGCCCGGCCAGTCTGTGCTGTGGATGGGAATACCTCATTATTATGATACCGACTCATGAAGGATTCTGTCTCTAAGTTGCTGGTAGTAGTAGGTTCATACGATGTGATAAATACGTATTTTACTGGTTGAGGTGTCTTATAACCATATCACAACCAGATGAAGTATTTTTGATGTCATGAAAAATATGTCTTATTTTGGTTGATATCTGGTTTTTGGTTGAAATCTAATTGAACTGCTGACCAGTTATCTAAATGCTACTCAATTAATAGAAACCAATCTATGTAAACATGTGCATAGTGTTTGTGGACCATGCACCAATTGCATATAAGACATTAGAACCATTACAATTATTAAAATTGGAGTAATGTTATTTTTCAGGAGCGTTCGCATGATTCAGTTTAGCGCACTTGGCAAACATCATCTGGCACCAAAGCGGGTTAAGGTCTCGGGCTCTGGCTAATGGTACACGGGCCGAGTCCACTTCATCTTATCCGGCCCGATTCACTTTTTCAGGAGTAGGGCCATTTGGGGGTTTTATTCGGCAGGTGATGAAATAGCAATTTTGTTTTAACAAAGAAATGTGATATACACTGCTCAAAAAAATAAAGGGAACACTTAAACAACACAATGTAACTCCAAGTCAATCACACTTCTGTGAAATCAAACTGTCCACTTAGGAAGCAACACTGATTGACAATACATTTCACATGCTGTTGTGCAAATGGAATAGACAACAGGTGGAAATTATAGGCAATTAGCAAGACACCCCCAATAAAGGAGTGGTTCTGCAGGTGGTGACCACAGACCACTTCTCAGTTCCTATGCTTCCTGGCTGATGTTTTGGTCACTTTTGAATGCTGGCGGTGCTTTCACTCTAGTGGTAGCATGAGACGGAGTCTACAACCCACACAAGTGGCTCAGGTAGTGCAGCTCATCCAGGATGGCACATCAATGCGAGCTGTGGCAAGAAGGTTTGCTGTGTCTGTCAGCGTAGTGTCCAGAGCATGGAGGCGCTACCAGGAGACAGGCCAGTACATCAGGAGACGTGGAGGAGGCCGTAGGAGGGCAACAACCCAGCAGCAGGAACGCTACCTCCGCCTTTGTGCAAGGAGGAGCAGGAGGAGCACTGCCAGAGCCCTGCAAAATGACCTCCAGCAGGCCACGAATGTGCATGTGTCTGCTCAAACGGTCAGAAACAGACTCCATGAGGGTGGTATGAGGGCCCGACGTCCACAGGTGGGGGTTGTGCTTACAGCCCAACACCGTGCAGGACATTTGGCATTTGCCAGAGAACACCAAGATTGGCAAATTCGCCACTGGCGCCCTGTGCTCTTCACAGATGAAAGCAGGTTCACACTGAGCACATGTGACAGACGTGACAGAGTCTGGAGACGCCGTGGAGAACGTTCTGCTGCCTGCAACATCCTCCAGCATGACCGGTTTGGCAGTGGGTCAGTCATGGTGTGGGGTGGCATTTCTTTGGGGGGCCGCACAGCCCTCCATGTGCTCGCCAGAGGTAGCCTGACTGCCATTAGGTACCGAGATAAGATCCTCAGACCCCTTGTGAGACCATATGCTTGTGCGGTTGGCCCTGGGTTCCTCCTAATGCAAGACAATGCTAGACCTCATGTGGCTGGAGTGTGTCAGCAGTTCCTGCAAGAGGAAGGCATTGATGCTATGGACTGGCCCGCCCGTTCCCCAGACCTGAATCCAATTGAGCACATCTGGGACATCATGTCTCGCTCCATCCACCAACGCCACGTTGCACCACAGACTGTCCAGGAGTTGGCGGATGCTTTAGTCCAGGTCTGGGAGGAGATCCATCAGGAGACCATCTGCCACCTCATCAGGAGCATGCCCAGGCGTTGTAGGGAGGTCATACAGGCACGTGGAGGCCACACACACTACTGAGCCTCATTTTGACTTGTTTTAAGGACATTACATCAAAGTTGGATCAGCCTGTAGTGTGGTTTTCCACTTTAATTTTGAGGGTGACTCCAAATCCAGACCTCCATGGGTTAATAAATTTGATTTCCATTGATAATTTTTGTGTGATTTTGTTGTCAGCACATTCAACTATGTAAAGAAAAAAGTATTTAATAAGATTATTTCATTCATTCAGATCTAGGATGTGTTATTTTAGTGTTCCCTTTATTTTTTTGAGCAGTGTATTTCACTTCCACGTCATCGAATTTGCTAAGTCATTAAAAGCTAAAATTGTTGACAGTCTCTGCGGTCATAGCTATCAGAGATGGTCCCTAATTGAGAGAATCTCAGATGCTATAAATGTATTTGCTTTTGCTACAGGCTAAGGCAGTGTTTTTCGTAGTTGCAGTCCATCCAATTGAAAAGTGCACATTCACTTCCATAACATTTGTTCTAGGCTACCAGCATGTAAGATACACATGCACAATAATACAGGGTACCCGTACAACATTTCCCTGCCGTTAAAATGCAGTAAAAATGCAGTACAATGAAATAATGGTTGTTTAATGAATGATATCTGGTAGCTTGCTGTGTGTGTTGGCTTCTAATGAATGATATCTGGTAGCTTGCTGTGTGTGTTGGCTTCTAATGAATGATATCTGGTAGCTTGCTGTGTGTGTTGGCTTCTAATGAATGATATCTGGTAGCTTGCTGTGTGTGTTGGCTTCTAATGAATGATATCTGGTAGCTTGCTGTGTGTGTTGGCTTCTAATGAATGATATCTGGTAGCTTGCTGTGTGTGTTGGCTTCTAATGAATGATATCTGGTAGCTTGCTGTGTGTGTTGGCTTCTAATGAATGATATCTGGTAGCTTGCTGTGTGTGTTGGCTTCTAATGAATGATATCTGGTAGCTTGCTGTGTGTGTTGGCTTCTAATGAATGATATCTGGTAGCTTGCTGTGTGTGTTGGCTTCTAATGAATGATATCTGGTAGCTTGCTGTGTGTGTTGGCTTCTAATTAATGATATCTGGTAGCTTGCTGTGTGTGTTGGCTTCTAATGAATGATATCTGGTAGCTTGCTGTGTGTGTTGGCTTCTAATGAATGATATCTGGTAGCTTGCTGTGTGTGTTGGCTTCTAATGAATGATATCTGGTAGCTTGCTGTGTGTGTTGGCTTCTAATGAATGATATCTGGTAGCTTGCTGTGTGTGTTGGCTTCTAATGAATGATATCTGGTAGCTTGCTGTGTGTGTTGGCTTCTAATGAATGATATCTGGTAGCTTGCTGTGTGTGTTGGCTTCTAATGAATGATATCTGGTAGCTTGCTGTGTGTGTTGGCTTCTAATGAATGATATCTGGTAGCTTGCTGTGTGTGTTGGCTTCTAATGAATGATATCTGGTAGCTTGCTGTGTGTGTTGGCTTCTAATGAATGATATCTGGTAGCTTGCTGTGTGTGTTGGCCTCTAATGGTCGTTAACTGCACTGTTTACTGCGCTGCACATTTTCTTCTGTTCCCCTGAATGCTGTTTTGATGGTTCTATTATGAATAACTAAATTAGTCCAAAATTATTGCACCTGAATTTGACCCTGAAAATATGACTATTATATTACTCCTTAAAGGGTTTTAATCAATTAACATAATGTGTGCAGTAATTGTATTTTCATTTCAGTAGCTAAATACGGCTTCACACACACAGGCAGCCTGCTTTCTCAAGCACATTGGTCAACATTCCATACAGTGGCTTGCGAAAGTATTCACCCCCCTTGGTATTTATTTTTTTTGGGGGGGGGGGGGGGGTTTGTATCATTTGATTTACACAACATGTCTACCACTTTGAAGATGCAAAATATTTTTTCTTGTGAAACAAACAAGAAATAAGACAAAAAAACAGAATATTGTATTTAGCACCATCCATCATTCCTTCAATTCTGACCAGTTTCCCAGTCCCTGCCGATTAAAAAACATCCCCACAGCATGATGCTGCCACCACCATGCTTCACTGTGGGGATGGTGTTCTCGGGGTGATGAGAGGTGTTGGGTTTGCGCCAGACATAGCGTTTTCCTTGATGGCCAAAAAGCTCAATTTCATCTGACCAGAGTACCTTCTTCCATATGTTTGGGGAGTCTCCCACATGCCTTTTGACGAACACCAAACGTGTTTGCTTATTTTTTTCTTTAAGCAATGGCTTTTTTTCTGGCCACTCTTCCGTAAAGCCCAGCTCTGTGGAGTGTACGGCTCAAAGTGGTCCTATGGACAGATACTCCAATCTCCGCTGTGGAGCTTTGCAGCTCCTTCAGGGTTATCTTTGGTCTCTTTGTTGCCTCTCTGATTAATGCCCTCCTTGCCTGGTCCGTGAGTTTTGGTGGGCAGCCCTCTCTTGGCAGGTTTGTTGTGGTGCCATATTCTTTCAATTTTTTTAATAATGGATTTAATGGTGCTCCGTGGGATGTTCAAAGTTTCTGATCTTTTTTTACAACCCAACCCTGATCTGTACTTCACCACTTTGTCCCTGACCTGTTTGGAGAGCTCCTTGGTCTTCATGGCGCCGCTTGCTTGAGTGGCGCAGTGGTCTAAGGCACTGCATCGCAGTGCTAACTGTGCCACTAGAGATCCTGGTTCGAATCCAGGCTCTGTCGCAGCCGGCCGCGACCGGGAGACTCATGGGCGGCGCACAATTGGCCTAGCGTCGTCCAGGGTAGGGGAGGGAATGGCCGGCAGGGATGTAGCTCAGTTGATAGAGCATGGCGTTTGCAACGCCAGGGTTGTGGGTTTGATTCCCACGGGGGGCCAGTATTTAAAAAAAATATGTATTCACTATAACTGTAAGTCGCTCTGGATAAGAGCGTCTGCTAAATGACGTAAATGTAAATGTAAATATGTTACAGACTCTGGGGCCTTTCAGAACAGGTGTATATATACTGAGGTCATGTGACAGATCATGTGACACTTAGATTGCACACAGGTGGACTTTATTTAACTAATTATGTGACTTCTGAAGGTAATGGGTTGCACCATATCTTATTTAGGGGCTTCATAGCAAAGGGGGTGAATACATATGCACGCACCACTTTTCCGTTATTTATTTTTTAGAATTTTTTGAAACAAGTAATTTTTTTTCATTTCACTTCACCAATTTGGACTATTTTGTGTATGTCCATTACATGAAATCCAAATAAAAACCCATTTAAATTACAGGTTGTAATGCAACAAAATAGGAAAAAGGCCAAGGGGGATGAATACTTTTGCAAGACACTGTAGGGCAGGCAGTTATGACAGAGTGCCCGGTAGACTACACAACAACACAGCTCGAAAACAGCAACAGTTTCTCAAATTTACACAAATAACTTTTAAAAAATGTTGACTGCTAACTGATAGCCCCTGTTCTCCTGCATTCCAGTTTTACTTTTGTAAGTAATGCGGTGGTTTGTTGGGGAGAAGAACGTCAAAGGAAAGGTTAGCTTGCTAGCTAACGGTAGCTAATTTAATTTTCAAATTCGAGCTGGGTCTCGTGATGTTGCGCTGAAGTTGGCTAAGCAACCAGTTGTCACGAACCACTACATCTAGTAGTTAGATGTACTCTCAATTTAATATTTATATTTATAATTTATTTGTGTGATTATTTATATTTGTAATGCACTGTCATATCAAATTTAAAATGTTTCCCTGTACTTCAAATATCCTCTCTGCTTTCTCAAATCATAGCTTTCTCAAATCATAGTGAACAGATTGTCAGGTGAACAGTAAAGAAATATGAATGAAATGCTTTTATTTCTCGTGTATCACTTTTAACCAGTAGCTGGCAGCAATATATGATTTTGGTGGCTTTTATTTCTCATGGTTCACTTTTAACCAGTAGGTGGCAGCAATATATAATTTTAGTGGCAGTGTCATAAACAGTTGGTCATTAAGGTGTTTGTATTTTACACAATCCATGCGATAACAGGAGGTTAAATGGTAACTAAGGTAGAACTGATTACAGCCATATATTCCATAACTATAACAGGATGTTAAATGGTAAGGTAGAACTGATTACAGCCAAATATTCCATAACTATAACAGGATGTTAAGTGGTAACTAAGGTAGAACTGATTACAGCCATATATTCCATAACTATAACAGGATGTTAAATGGTAAGGTAGAACTGATTACAGCCAAATATTCCATAACTATAACAGGATGTTAAATGGTAAGGTAGAACTGATTACAGCCAAATATTCCATAACTATAACAGGATGTTAAATGGGAAGGTAGAACTGATTACAGCCAAATATTCCATAACTATAACAGGATGTTAAGTGGTAACTAAGGTAGAACTGATTACAGCCAAATATTCCATAACTATAACAGGATGTTAAGTGGTAACTAAGGTAGAACTGATTACAGCCAAATATTCCATAACTATAACAGGATGTTAAGTGGTAACTAAGGTAGAACTGATTACAGCCAAATATTCCATAACTATAACAGGATGTTAAGTGGTAACTAAGGTAGAACTGATTACAGCCAAATATTCCATAACTATAACAGGATGTTAAATGGTAACTAAGGTAGAACTGATTACAGCCAAATACTCCATAACTATAACAGGATGTTAAGTGGTAACTAAGGTAGAACTGATTACAGCCAAATATTCCATAACTATAACAGGATGTTAAGTGGTAACTAAGGTAGAACTGATTACAGCCAAATATTCCATAACTATAACAGGATGTTAAGTGGTAACTAAGGTAGAACTGATTACAGCCAAATACTCCATAACTATAACAGGATGTTAAGTGGTAACTAAGGTAGAACTGATTACAGCCAAATATTCCATAACTATAACAGGATGTTAAATGGTAACTAAGGTAGAACTGATTACAGCCTAATATTCCATAACTACAGTATATCAGGAGGTTAATTAAAACTGATTACACTGTAGTTAAACATTAAAAAGTAAACATTTAAAAAGTTGAAAAAGCTCCCGAGTGGCGCAGACCCGGGTTCGAAGCCGGGCTGTGTCGCGACCGGGAGACCCATGAGGCGGCGCACAATTGTCCGGGTTAGGGGAGGGTTTGGCCGGCCGGGATGTCCTTGTCCCATCGCGCTCTAGCGACTCCTTGTGGCGGGCTGGGCGCATGCAATCTGACTTCGGTAGCCAGTTGTAAAGTTTCAAAACAACATAAAAAAAGTTTAAAAACAACATTAAACTGATTAAATATGTTAAGCTGATAGATACTCCATCAGTGGTCAACGTAGCCCTCTCTGCCTCTGTCACCTGCGTCATGGTCTGTTGGTGAGAAAATACAATCAGAAACAGTTCAGAAATTGGCTCTCACATATAATACTAATTAATCATTATTTTCATATTTATAATAAAATAATAATAATTAATAATAACAATCAGGATGTTGTGTCCAATGGGGTAAATGCAGATGGACAAACTCCATGGTTTAGCCTGTCTGTATTATTATTATAATAATGCCACCATGCTGCATCAGTCTGGCTATAGGTGATGATGCTTCCAGCTAACAGCTCATCTGATAATATAGACCAGGGTTCTTCAATTCCGGTCCTGGAGGGCCGAAACACTTCTGTTTTTTATTTCTACCTGGTAGTTAATTGCACTCACCTGGTGTCCCAGGTCTGAATTAGCCCCTGATTAGAAGGAGAGGATGAAAAACAGAGGTGATTCGGCCCTCCAGGACTGGAATTGAAGAACCCTGATATAGACCATAGGCTATGTGAATGGTCCAATATCTTAAGGCCAATTTCTGGAGGTGGAAATTATATTTTAGATGGTGTCAGCATATTTGTTTTCATTCATTTTCGAGTAGAATGTCCTGTTAAAAAGTCACCAGAATTGAGTTTCTCAGTCCAAATTATGTAGAAGGACCCTCTAAGCAAGGGGACTGGAATTGGTCAAACTCGCAGTTTAATACATGTACAAAATGATCCTCTTTCCCTAAAAGCATGATGGTCATGGCTATCTTACATGAAAGGGGAGGTTAACTTGGCCCCAGACAATCCATCTGAGATCGACTTAAGTTTCGGTCGTGATTTTGTTTTTTCTTTAACCCGTCTTACACAAAAAGTTGCTATCTAGAACCAAAAAAGGGTTAATCGGCTGTCCCCATAGGATAACCCTTTGAAGAACCCTTTTTTGTTCAATGTACAACCCTTTTGGTTCCAGGTAGAACTCTTTTGGGTTCCATGTAGAATTCTTTCCACAGAGGGTTCTACCTGGAACCAAAAAGGGTTCTCCTATGGGTACAGCCGAAGAAACCTTTTGGTAATTACATCCATTTCTAACAATGTTTGTTGCAGGAATTACAGTGGGGGAAAAAAGTATTTAGTCAGCCACCAATTGTGCAAGTTCTCCCACTTAAAAAGATGAGAGAGGCCTGTAATTTTCATCATAGGTACACGTCAACTATGACAGACAAAATGAGAAAAA
>NC_140005.1:4060229-4075229 GCF_964263955.1 Coregonus lavaretus
GATTGGAGTCCACCTGTGGTAAATTCAAGTGATTTGACATGATTTGGAAAGGCACACGCTGGTCAGATAAGGTTCCACAGTTGACAGCCCATGTCAGAGCAAAAACCAAGCCATGAGGTCGAAGGAATTGTCCGTAGAGCTCCGAGATAGGATTGTGCAGCATTGAAGGTCCCCAAGAACACAGTGGCCTCCATCATTCTTAAATGGAAGCAGTTTGGATCCACCAAGACTCTTCCTAGAGCTGGCCGCCCGGCCAAACTGAGCAATCGGGGGAGAAGGGTCTTGGTCAGGGAGGTGACCAAGAACCCGATGGTCACTCTGACAGAGCTCTAGAGTTCCTATGTGGAGATGGGAGAACCTTCCAGAAGGACTACCGTCTCTGCAGCACTCCACCAATCAGGCCTTTTATGGTAGAGTGGCCAGACGGAAGCCACTCCTCAGTAAAAGGCACATGACAGTCCGCTTTGAGCTTGCCAAAAGGCACCTTGTCACGCCCTGGCCTTGAAAGGCCGGTTGTCTTTAGTTGGTTTGGTCAGGGCGTGAGTATCTATGTTAGAATTGCTATGTTTAGGTTCTAGGTTTTCTATTTCTATGTCTGGCCCGGGTGTGATTCCCAATCAGAGGCAGCTGTCGCTCATTGTCTCTGATTGGGGATCATCCTTAGGTAGCCCATTGCCTGCTGTGTATTGTGGGATCTTGTTCCTGTTCGGCTGGTATGTGTATAGCCCTTTGGACTTCACGTTACGTTGTTTTCTTGTTTTGTTGTATGTTTATTGAGGTAATAAACATGTACGCTTTTCACGCCGCACCTTGGTCCGACCCGTCTCTCAACGTTTGTGACAGAAGATCCCACCACAAAAGGACCAAGCAGCGTGCCGAGGCGGAGCGAATAGCTTTGTCACAGGTGGGCGAATGGTGGTCATGGGAGGAGATATTCGCTGGGAAAGGACCCTGGGCGAAGGTACAGGCCCTGGCAAGAGAAGATCAACGACAACGCCAATGGGACCAACCGTTGAGGAAGCCCGAGAAGCAACCCCAAAATTGTTATTTGTGGGGGCTTGAGGGGTGGTCGGGGATCGAGAGAGAAGAGCCCCGACCACTGCACCCGGTGGGGTTCCAGTTGGAATGGGAACAGTTTTACACGGAGGAGTCGGAGGATGACGACGACGATGAGTTTCTGTTCCCTAACTCGTGGGGTCTCCTGGAGGAGGATTGGGCGTGGAGAGAGAGAAGGACTGGAACAGTCATACACATCCAACGCCAGTTCCCAGCCCGGTAACGCCCCGTGCCTGCTTCTCGCACCAAGCCAGTGGTGCGTGTTCCCAGTCCGGTAACGCCCCGTGCCTGCTTCTCGCACCAAGCCAGTGGTGCGTGTTCCCAGCCCGGTAACGCCCCGTGCCTGCTCCTCGCACCAAGCCAGTGGTGCGCGTTCCCAGTCCGGCACGGCCCGTTCCAGGACAGAAACACGCACCTAAAATGGAGTCAGCAGGTACAGTCGGTCCGTCCGGATCTTGGGAGGAACGTATCCAACGGCAGGCGAGCTGTAGTGTAGTTGGATGCTGTAGTTGCTGCCAAAGGTGCTTCAACAAAGTACTGTGTAAAGGGTCTGAATACTTATGTAAATGTGATATTTCCGTTTTGTATTTCTAATACATTTGCAAAAATTTCTAAAAACCTGTTTTTGCTTTGTCATTTAGGGGTATTGTGTGTGGATTGATGAAAAAAACCATGTAATCAATTTTAGAATAAGACTGTGACATAACAAAATGTGGAAAAAGTCTGAATACTTTCCGAAGGCAATGTAGGTTAAAAACTTCCATTCATAGGCTAGGTTGTAGCAACCTCATGATGGGTATAGGGAAGAGGGGTATAACTACTGGGTGAGAATGAGTCAGCTTGGTGCTCATCTCTTCTACGATGCCATCTTCAGCTACTTTCTGAGTCTGATTTTCCAACTACAAACTAGACTACCTCTGGCTTCTGCCGATGTCATCATTTATACATTACAGAAATAATAGATGAAGAGGAGGAGGAGGAGGAGGAGGAGGGAGAGGAGAGGTAGAGGAGAAGGAGGGAGAGGGGGAGGAGGAGGGAGAGGGGGAGGAGGAGGGAGAGGGGGAGAGAGGAGAGGGAGAGGGGGAGGAGAGGAGGGAGAGGGGGAGGAGGAGGGAGAGGGGGAAGAGAGGAGAGGGAGAGGGGGAGGAGAGGAGGGAGAGGGGGAGGAGGATGCTGCCTTAAGCAGGCAGCCCCTCTCATTTTGACAGTCAAGAGCTGGGACTCCGGAGCTTACTTGCTTCTCTCATCTTCTCCTCTCCTCCTCCCCCTGATTGAGTTTGACAGCTGAGATTTATGCCAGCTGTATCTTTCATATAATGTCCATGATCTAATATACCACTTGTTCACCAAATCCAATTTTTTAGATCAAATTTTTTTAAGAAGGAGCTGCCATGTGTCTGTCTCTGTGTCTTTCTGTGTGTGTCTGTCTGTCTGTCTGTCTGTAATGAAGGAGCTGCCATCTGTCTGTTTGTGTCTGTCTGTCTGTAATGAAGGAGCTGCCATGTGTCTGTCTGTCTGTCTCTGTGTCTTTCTGTGTGTGTCTGTCTGTCTGTCTGTCTGTAATGAAGGAGCTGCCATCTGTCTGTTTGTGTCTGTCTGTCTGTCTGTCTGTAATGAAGGAGCTGCCATCTGTCTGTCTGTCTGTCTGTCTGTCTGTAATGAAGGAGCTGCCATGTGTCTGTCTGTTTGTGTCTGTCTGTGAGACTGTAACCATTCGTGTCTATCTCTGTCTCCTCCAGCTGGACCTAGCCCTGGAGGCCAAGGTGAACACCCAGAAACAGTCTGTCATCCTGGAAGAGGAGTACCAGGTAGGGGCCTGGGTCTGGAGGGACTCCTGCTGTGTCACCACCTGACTTCTAGCCTGCTCCTACGTCTGTCTGTTTGTGTGGTCTTGTGTGACACACACTCGACAATGGCCACAGGAGTTGACAAGACAGTACGAACAGATCTGGGACCAGGCTACCTGACAGCATCATTATGTTAGACTAAAGCCCCCTAACCCTGTTGTTTGTCCTGTCCCGACAACAGCAGCTGAAGGATGTAAACCTGGAGGAGTGGAGGAACATCAGAGGGAAGACTCCAAGGAACACCAGGAGCAGGAGCACAAGGCAAGGCAGCGTGATGATGGAGGTGGTGGTGGTGGTGGAGGTGGTGGTGGTGGTGGTGGTGGAGGTGGTGGTGGTGGTGGTGGTGGTGATGGAGGTGGTGGTGATGGAGGTGGTGGTGGTGGAGGTGATGGTGGAGGTGGTGGAGGTGGTGGAGGTGGAGGTGGTGGAGGTGGAGGTGGAGGTGGTGGTGGTGGAGGTGGTGGTGGTGGAGGTGGTGGTGGTGGTGGTGGTGATGATGGAGGTGGTGATGATGGTGGTGGTGGTGGTGGTGGTGGTGGTGGTGGTGGTGGCGTCAGAGAGACTCAACAAATGCCAATTATTCAACCTTCTTCCGAAGTGTACCCTTCCACACTCCGAAGTGTACCCTTCCACACTCCCTCTCATGGTGGAAACCCACTCCAGCCAATGCTTACACTGACCAATCCAATGCTTACACTGACCAATCCAATGCTTACACTGACCAATCCAATGCTTACACTGACCAATCCAAGGCTTACACTGACCAATCCAAGGCTTACACTGACCAATCCAAGGCTTACACTGACCAATCCAATGCTTACACTGACCAATCCAATGCTTACACTGACCAATCCAATGCTTACACTGACCAATCCAAGGCTTACACTGACCAATCCAAGGCTTACACTGACCAATCCAAGGCTTACACTGACCAATCCAAGGCTTTTAAAACTGTAATGGGGAGTGTTTAACCTTTTACCGCAGTGGGCTGAGTCAGGGTCACACAGAGTGATTCTTTGTAGTCTTAAACAAATCTACTTTGAAACAAAAGTATATTTACGTCATTTAGCAGACGCTCTTATCCAGAGCGACTTACAGTTAGTGAGTATATATATATAGATTTTTTTTTTTTTTTCATACTGGCCCCCTGTGGGAATCGAACCCACAACCCTGGCGTTGCAAACGCCATGCTCTACCAACTGAGCTACATCCCTGCCGGCCATTCCCTCCCCTACCCTGGACGACGCTGGGGCAATTGTGCGCCGCCCATGGGTCTCCCGGTTGCGGCCGGCTGCGACAGAGCCTGGATTCGAACCAGGATCTCTAGCGGCACAGCTAAGGAGACCACTGCGCCACTCGGTATACGCCTCACACACATGGTTATGGGCTTACAAAAAATAAGACACCTGTACCATGTCAGATAGAGAGTTGAAATGTATTACATTTTGAGTTTGCATCCCAAGATTACACTTTATATACATCAAAGCAGACCGAAATCAAAGCAGACCGAAATATAACAAAAACGTTGGACATAGAAACACCAGATTTTCTGTTGCTTAAAAAATCAAAAATGCTTATTAATTATGAAATTATGAAAAAATATTAATAACATTCCACCCATGAGGCCACTAGGTGATTTGACGGCAGGAAAGGGCTACTTCAGGAGAGGGATGGTTAAATGGGACATAGAGGAGGACGCCACAGGGCTGGAGAGGAGGACGCCACAAGGCCAAGTTATCATGAAGTTATCAACAGAACACCACAGGGCTAGAGAGGAGGACGCCACAAGGCCAAGTTATCATGAAGTTATCAACAGAACACCACAGGGCAGGAGAGGAGGACGCCACAAGGCCAAGTTATCATGAAGTTATCAACAGAACACCACAGGGCAGGAGAGGAGGACGCCACAAGGCCAAGTTATCATGAAGTTATCAACAGAACACCACAGGGCAGGAGAGGAGGACGCCACAAGGCCAAGTTATCATGAAGTTATCAACAGAACACCACAGGGCAGGAGAGGAGGACGCCACAAGGCCAAGTTATCATGAAGTTATCAACAGAACACCACAGGGCAGGAGAGGAGGACGCGACAGGGCCTCTCACCATTATCAATAAAAGGGGAGGTCTGCATTTTTTGGGGGGTATGATATTTATGCCTCTAACTTTCTCAGTCATCATTATTATTATTATTATCCGTAACCATGGTAGCATCAACATTAATTTAGAAGTGTTCAGAAACATATTATATTCTTATTTACAATAAAAGTGACTCCAAAATGACACAATTCCTTATTTACCATTAATTTCTATTGGACATTACTTAATCCGAAAGACAACCGAAACAAAATGCAAATGCATCCAACAAGTTTGTAGAGTCACAAGCTTGATGTAGTCATTGCATGCTAGGAATATGGGACCAAATACTAAACCTTTCACTACTTTAATACACTATAAGTGAATTTGTCCAAATACTTGACACCTTCAAATTGGGCACTAGATACATACATACATACACTGAGTGTACATAACATTAGGAACACTTGCTCTTTCCATGACATAGACTGACCAGGT
The DNA here is from genome assembly GCF_964263955.1 of Coregonus lavaretus. NCBI lineage: Eukaryota > Metazoa > Chordata > Actinopteri > Salmoniformes > Salmonidae > Coregonus > Coregonus lavaretus. Next base: position 4,065,704 of record NC_140005.1, read on the forward strand.
GAATCCAGGTGAAAGCTATGATCCCTTATTGATGTCACCTGTTGAATCCACTTCAATCAGTGTAGATGAAAGGGAGGAGACAGGTCAAAGAAGGATTTCTAAGCCTTGTGACAATTGAGACATGGGATTGTGTGTGTGCCATTCAGAGGGTGAATGGGTAAGAAAAAATATTTAAGTGCCTTTGAACGGGGTACGGTAGCAGGTGCCAGGCGCACCTGTTTGAGAGTGTCAAGAACTGCAACGCTGTTGGGTTTTTCACACTCAACAGTTTCCCTTGTGAAAACAAGGACATTTCTAAGTGACCCCAAACTTTTGAACGGTAGTGTATATATACTGATACTGTAGGGCCTTGTAGAACCAGTCGCTCTGCCCTACCACCCAATGGCAATACCCTGTAATCCCAATTGATAGGGTAAAATCTTCATATGCCAGGTCTAATTTTTACAGGGTCAAACAAAACATATTTTCTGGTAACATTCCCTAAAATTCCTAGGTTTTCCAGAAATCCTGGTTATAGGAAATCGTGCTTATTCCTTCCTGATTCCGGGAATCTTCCAACCGGCAACCCTAAACTGTACTGTATGTGTCTGTCTGTTATCTGGGGTTTCCCTGACTCCTAGTGTAGTAGTATCAATCCTCTGATCAGCTGTCTACTCTGTTTCTCTTGCTCCAGGGAGGGGAGGGAGGTGCAGAGGGGTTTTGACACAAAAACCAAACTAGTTTTGGCTTCCAGCTTTGCCTTAATGCTTTTTCGCTCGCTGTTTCATTGAATCTACTTTTTGGCCGTCGTGGAAAGGGGGGCTGATGTCATGGAAAGGGGGGCTGATGTCAGGCTGTTCACTCCAGCCAAATCATATCAGATCTACCCCTTTAAAAAGCTTTGGGTAAAAAAGAAGAACTACTACATGACACAATGGCCCAGTTCTCTAGCTAGCAGACCAGCCTGTCTCTGCCCTGATGTCAGACAAGACAGTCTCTGCCCTGTCAGACCAGCCTGTCTCTGCCCTGATGTCCGACCAGCCTGTCTCTGCCCTGTCAGACCAGCCTGTCTCTGCCCTGATGTCAGACTAGCCTATTTCTGCCCTTATGTCAGACAAGACAGTCTCTGCCCTGTCAGACCAGCCTGTCTCTGCCCTGATGTCAGACAAGACAGTCTCTGCCCTGTCAGACCAGCCTGTCTCTGCCCTGATGTCAGACAAGACAGTCTCTGCCCTGATGTCAGACCAGCCTGTCTCTGCCCTGATGTCAGACCAGACAGTCTCTGCCCTGATGTCAGACCAGCCTGTCTCTGCCCTGATGTCAGACCAGACAGTCTCTGCCCTGATGTCAGACCAACCTGTTTCTGCCCTTATGTCAGACCAGCCTGTCTCTGCCCTGATGTCAGACCAGACAGTCTCTGCCCTGATGTCAGACCAGCCTGTCTCTGCCCTGATGTCAGACTAGCCTGTCTCTGCCCTGATGTCAGACCAACCTGTTTCTGCCCTTATGTCAGACCAGCCTGTCTCTGCCCTGATGTCAGACCAACCTGTCTCTGCCCTGATGTCAGACCAGCCTGTCTCTGCCCTGATGTCACAAAGCCCTACAGTATCTCTCTCTGTCTCTCTCTCTCTCTCTCTCTCTCTCTCTCTCTCTCTCTCTCTCTCTCTCTCTCTCTCTCTCTCTCTCTCTCTCTCTCTCTCTCTCTCTCTCTCTACTCTCTCTACTCTCTCTACTCTCTCTACTCTCTCTACATCTCTCAATTCAATTTTCAATTTAAGGGCTTTATTGTCAGACCAGCCTGTCATTGCCCTGTCAGACAAGTAGATAGTAAACAAAAGTGAAATAAACAATAAATATTAACAGTAAACATTACACTCAGAAGTTCCAAAATGAAAAGACATTTCAAGTGTCATATTATGTATATATACAGTGTTGTAACAATGTGCAAATAGTTAAAGTACAAATGGGAAAATAAATAAACATAAATATGGGTTGTATTTACAATGGTGTTTGTTCTTCACTGGTTGCCCTTTTCTTGTGGCAACAGGTCACAAATATTGCTGCTGTGATGGCACACTGTGGTATTTCACCCAGTAGATAAGGGAGTTTATCAAAATTGGGTTTGTTTTCGAATTCTTTGTGGATCTCTGTAATCTGAGTGAAATATGAGTCTCTAATATGGTCAAATATTTGGCAGGAGGTTAGGAAGTGCAGCTCAGTTTCCACCTCACTAGTGGGCAGTGTGCACATAGCCTGTCTTCTCTTGAGAGCCAGGTCTGCCTACGGCGGCCTTTCTCAATAGCAAGGCTATGCTCACTGAGTCTGTACATAGTCAAAGCTTTCCTTAAGTTAGGGTCAGTCACAGTGGTAAGGTATTCTGCCACTGTGTACTCTCTGTTTAGGGCCAAATAGCATTCTAGTTTGCGCTGTTTTTTTGTAAATTCTTTCCAATGTGTCAAGTAATTCTCTTTTTGTTTTCTCATGATTTGGTTGGGTCTAATTGTATTGCTGTCATGGGGCTCTGTGGGGTCTGTTTGTGTTTGTGAACAGAGCCCCAGGACCAGCTTACTTAGGGGACTCTTCTCCAGGTTCATCTCTCTGTAGGTGTTGGCTTTGTTATGGAAGGTTTGGGAATCGCTTCCTTTTAGGTGGTTGTAGAATTGAACGGCTCTTTTCTGGATTTTGATCATTAGCGGGTATCGGCCTAATTCTGCTCTGCTCAAATCTCTCTCTCTCTCTACTTTCTCCCTCTCTCTCGCTCTCTCCCTCTCTCTCTCTCTCTCTCTATTTCTCTCTCTCTCTCTCTCTACTCTCTCTCTCTCTACTCTCTCTCTCTCTCTCTCTCTCTCTCTCTCTCTCTCTCTACTCTCTCTCTCTCTACTCTCTCCATCTCTCCTCCCTGTCTCCTTATCCTAATGTTGTCAGCCAGCCTCAACTCATCTCCAACCAGTCTAAAACAATAATACAACTGGCATAATTCTCCCCATGGTCCCTCAGTTCAGAGGAAGCTCTCAGTACTCCAAGAGTTCTTGACAGTGGAAGACTGGTGTCAGAATGATTCAACAGTAGCCTGCCGGTCCCAGTCCCAGATCGGTTTGTGTTATTGACTATCCGGGACCACCAGGCTATTATGGTGCCCATAATGGTCCAGATGACAGTTAGCCTGGGTCAGCCTAGCCTGGGTTGGTTAGTTTAACACATAAAGATGTTGTGAGGATGCATGACTTGGGTTGGCCCTGGCTAACTGTCACCTGACTCGATCCGATCTGAGAAGTTTGTTTGTTCACACTGTCACATGCTCTTTAATTTTTCTATCAACTATTCATGCGATGAGACTAAGAAAAGGAGAAATCAAATTCAATATTTACCACATCTAGACGCTGCTCGACAGGGCTGGATATTTACAGCATCTAGACGCTGCTCTATACTGCTACACAGGGCTGGGTTACTAATTAACTCAGAGAGGAGAGGGAGAGCTGAGTTCCCATTTTAAAGCTACAGTCTGGGATTCGTTTGCCAGCAAAATGGCAACGCCGGCCCGGCACTTGTTTTGGTATACTGTTGTGGAATGGATGGGGCTGGGGAAATCTTATGGCACCCGTCTCAAATTAGTTAACTCAAGTTAACTAACCCTGGTGAAAGAAACAGACTGAAATACATGAAAGAAATAGACTGACTGAAGTTACTTGTAAGACGATGTTAGAGTGGAGTTGTACCCAGACTAAAGACTGTAGACCATGTTAGAGTGGAGTTGTACCCAGACTAAAGACTGTAGACCACGTTAGAGTGGAGTTGTAGTGTACCCAGACTAAAGACTGTAGACCATGTTAGAGTGGAGTTGTACCCAGACTAAAGACTGTAGACCATGTTAGAGTGGAGTTGTACCCAGACTAAAGACTGTAGACCATGTTAGAGTGGAGTTGTACCCAGACTAAAGACTGTAGACCACGTTAGAGTGGAGTTGTAGTGTACCCAGACTAAAGACTGTAGACCATGTTAGAGTGGAGTTGTACCCAGACTAAAGACTGTAGACCATGTTAGAGTGGAGTTGTAGTGTACCCAGACTAAAGACTATAGACCATGTTAGAGTGGAGTTGTAGTGTACCCAGACTAAAGACTATAGACCACGTTAGAGTGGAGTTGTACCCAGACTAAAGACTGTAGACCATGTTAGAGTGGAGTTGTAGTGTACCCAGACTAAACTGTAGACCATGTTAGAGTGAAGTTGTAGTGTACCCAGACTAAAGACTATAGACCATGTTAGAGTGGAGTTGTACCCAGACTAAAGACTGTAGACCATGTTAGAGTGGAGTTGTAGTGTACCCAGACTAAAGACTATAGACCATGTTAGAGTGGAGTTGTAGTGTACCCAGACTAAAGACTATAGACCATGTTAGAGTGGAGTTGTAGTGTACCCAGACTAAAGACTATAGATCATGTTACAGTGGAGTTGTACCCAGACTAAAGATTATAGACCATGTTAGAGTGGAGTTGTAGTGTACCGAGACTAAAGACTGTAGACCATGTTAGAGTGGAGTTGTAACCAGACTAAAGACTATAGACCATGTTAGAGTGGAGTTGTACCCAGACTAAAGACTGTAGACCATGTTAGAGTGGAGTTGTACCCAGACTAAAGACTGTAGACCATGTTAGAGTGGAGTTGTAGTGTACCCAGACTAAAGACTATAGACCATGTTAGATTGGAGTTGTAGTGTACCCAGACTAAAGACTATAGACCATGTTAGATTGGAGTTGTAGTGTACCCAGACTAAAGACTGTAGACCATGTTAAAGTGGAGTTGTAGTGTACCCAGACTAAAGACTATAGACCATGTTAGATTGGAGTTGTAGTGTACCCAGACTAAAGACTATAGACCATGTTAGATTGGAGTTGTAGTGTACCCAGACTAAAGACTATAGACCATGTTAGAGTGGAGTTGTAGTGTACCCAGACTAAAGACTGTAGACCATGTTAAAGTGGAGTTGTAGTGTACCCAGACTAAAGACTGTAGACCATGTTAGAGTGGAGTTGTAGTGTACCCAGACTAAAGACTATAGACCATGTTAGATTGGAGTTGTAGTGTACACAGACTAAAGACTATAGACCATGTTAGATTGGAGTTGTAGTGTACCCAGACTAAAGACTATAGACCATGTTAGAGTGGAGTTGTAGTGTACCCAGACTAAAGACTGTAGACCATGTTAAAGTGGAGTTGTAGTACCTGGGATAGGATAAAGTAATCCTTCTACCCCCCCCCCCCCCAAAAAAAAAAAAAAAAGTGGTTATCCTACTGGCTATAGGGTGAATGCACCAATTTGTAAGCCGCTCTGGATAAGAGCGTCTGCTAAATGACGTAAATGTGCCCTTGAGCAAGGCACTTAACCCTAATTGCTCCTGTAAGTCGCTCTGGATAAGAGCGTCTGCTAAATGACTAAAATGTAAATGTAAATGTTAGAGTGGAGCTGTAGTGTACCCAGACTAAAGACTATAGATCATGTTAGATTGGAGTTGTAGAGTACCAAGACTAAAAAATATAGACCATGTTAGATTGGAGCTGTAGTGTACCCAGACTAAAGACTATATACCATGTTAGAGTGGAGTTGTACCCAGACTAAAGACTGTAGACCATGTTAGAGTGGAGTTGTACCCAGACTAAAGACGGTAGACCACTTTAGAGTGGAGTTGTAGTGTACCCAGACTAAAAACTATAGACCATGTTAGAGTGGAGTTGTAGTGTACCCAGACTAAAGACTGTAGACCATGTTAGAGTGGAGTTGTACCCAGACTAAAGACTGTAGACCATGTTAGAGTGGAGTTGTACCCAGACTAAAGACTGTAGACCACTTTAGAGTGGAGTTGTAGTGTACCCAGACTAAAGACTATAGACCATGTTAGAGTGGAGTTGTACCCAGACTAAAGACTGTAGACCATGTTAGAGTGGAGTTGTAGTGTACCCAGACTAAAGACTGTAGACCAGGTTAGAGTGGAGTTGTACCCAGACTAAAGAATATAGACCATGTTAGAGTGGAGTTGTAGTGTACCCAGACTAAAGACTGTAGACCATGTTAGAGTGATGTTGTAGTGTACCCAGACTAAAGACTGTAGACCATGTTAGAGTGGAGTTGTAACCAGACTAAAGACTGTAGACAACGTTAGAGTGGAGTTGTACCCAGACTAAAGACTGTAGACCATGTTAGAGTGGAGTTGTAGTGTACCCAGACTAAAGACTGTAGACCACGTTAGAGTGGAGTTGTAGTGTACCAAGACTAAAGACTGTAGACTATGTTAGAGTGGAGTTGTAGTGTACCCAGACTAAAGACTGTAGACCATGTTAGAGTGGAGTTGTACCCAGACTAAAGACTATAGACCATGTTTGAGTGGAGTTGTAGTGTACCCAGACTAAAGACTATAGACCATGTTAGAGTGGAGTTGTAGTGTACCCAGACTAAAGACTGTAGACCATGTTAGAGTGAAGTTGTAGTGTACCCAGACTAAAGACTATAGACCATGTTAGATTGGAGTTGTAGAGTACCAAGACTAAAAAATATAGACCATGTTAGATTGGAGTTGTAGTGTACCCAGACTAAAGACTATATACCATGTTAGAGTGGAGTTGTACCCAGACTAAAGACTGTAGACCATGTTAGAGTGGAGTTGTACCCAGACTAAAGACTGTAGACCACTTTAGAGTGGAGTTGTGGTGTACCCAGACTAAAGACTATAGACCATGTTAGATTGGAGTTGTATTGTACCCAGACTAAAGACTGTAGACCATGTTAGAGTGGAGTTGTAATGTACCCAGACTAAAGACTATAGACCATGTTAGAGTGGAGTTGTAGTGTACCCAGACTAAAGACTGTAGACCATGTTACAGTGGAGTTGTACCCAGACTAAAGACTGTAGACCATGTTAGAGTGGAGTTGTACCCAGACTAAAGACTGTAGACCATGTTAGAGTGGAGTTGTAGTGTACCCAGACTAAAGACTATAGACCATGTTAGATTGGAGTTGTATTGTACCCAGACTAAAGACTGTAGACCATGTTAGAGTGGAGTTGTAGTGTACCCAGACTAAAGACTATAGACCATGTTAGAGTGGAGTTGTAGTGTACCCAGACTAAAGACTGTAGACCATGTTACAGTGGAGTTGTACCCAGACTAAAGACTGTAGACCATGTTAGAGTGGAGTTGTAACCAGACTAAAGACTTTAGACCACGTTAGAGTGGAGTTGTACCCAGACTAAAGACTGTAGACCATGTTAGAGTGGAGTTGTAGTGTACCCAGACTAAAGACTGTAGACCACGTTAGAGTGGAGTTGTAACCAGACTAAAGACTGTAGACCATGTTAGAGTGGAGTTGTAACCAGACTAAAGACTGTAGACCACGTTAGAATGGAGTTGTACCCAGACTAAAGACTGTAGACCATGTTAGAGTGGAGTTGTAGTGTACCCAGACTAAAGACTGTAGACCACGTTAGAGTGGAGTTGTGGTGTACCAAGACTAAAGACTGTAGACTATGTTAGAGTGGAGTTGTAGTGTACCCAGACTAAATACTATATACCATGTTAGAGTGGAGTTGTAGTGTACCCAGACTAAAGACTGTAGACCATGTTAGAGTGGAGTTGTAGTGTACCCAGACTAAAGACTGTAGACCATGATAGAGTGGAGTTGTAGTGTACCCAGACTAAACTGTAGACCATGTTAGAGTGGAGTTGTAGTGTACCCAGACTAAAGACTGTAGACCATGATAGAGTGGAGTTGTACCCAGACTAAAGACTGTAGACCATGTTAGAGTGGAGTTGTACCCAGACTAAACTATAGACCACGTTAGAGTGGAGTTGTACCCAGACTAAAGACTGTAGACCATGTTAGAGTGGAGTTGTACCCAGACTAAAGACAGTAGACCACGTTAGAGTGGAGTTGTAGTGTACCCAGACTAAAGACTGTAGACCATGTTAGAGTGGAGTTGTACCCAGACTAAACTATAGACCACGTTAGAGTGGAGTTGTACCCAGACTAAAGACTGTAGACCATGTTAGAGTGGAGTTGTACCCAGACTAAAGACAGTAGACCACGTTAGAGTGGAGTTGTAGTGTACCCAAAAAAAAGACTGTAGACCATGTTAGAGTGGAGTTGTACCCAGACTAAAGACTGTAGACCATGTTAGAGTGGAGTTGTACCCAGACTAAAGACTATAGACCATGTTAGAGTGGAGTTGTACCCAGACTAAAGACTATAGACCATGTTAGAGTGGAGTTGTAGTGTACCCAGACTAAAGACTGTAGACCATGTTAGAGTGGAGTTGTACCCAGACTAAAGACTATAGACCATGTTAGAGTGGAGTTGTACCCAGACTAAAGACTGTAGACCATGTTTGAGTGGAGTTGTACCCAGACTAAAGACTGTAGACCATGTTAGAGTGGAGTTGTACCCAGACTAAAGACTGTAGACCACATTAGAGTGGAGTTGTACCCAGACTAAAGACTGTAGACCATGTTAGATTGGAGTTGTAGTGTACCGAGACTAAAGACTATAGACCATGTTAGAGTGGAGCTGTAGTGTACCCAGACTAAAGACTATAGACCATGTTAGAGTGGAGTTGTAGTGTACCCAGACTAAAGACTTTAGACCATGTTAGAGTGGAGATGTAGTGTACCCAGACTAAAGACTGTAGACCACGTTAGAGTGGAGTTGTAGTGTACCCAGACTAAAGACTGTAGACCATGTTAGAGTGGAGATGTAGTGTACCCAGACTAAACTGTAGACCATGTTAGAGTGGAGTTGTACCCAGACTAAAGACTCTTGACCATGTTAGAGTGGAGTTGTAGTGTTCCCAGACTAAAGACTGTAGACCACGTTAGAGTGGAGTTGTACCTCTCCTCCTCTCCTCTCATCCTCCTCTCTTCCTCCTCTCTTCCTTCTCTCCTCTCCTCCTCCCTCCTTCCTCCTCCTCCTCCTCTCCTCTCCTCTCCTCTCCTCTCCTCTCCTCTCCTCTCCTCTCCTCTCCTCTCCTCTCCTCTCCTCTCCTCCCTCTCCTCTCCTCTCCTCTCTCCTCCTCTCCTCTCTCTCCTCTCCCTCTCCTCTCCTCTCCTCTCCTCTCCTCTCCTCTCCCTCCTCCTCTCCTCCTCTCCTCAGGCCCCAGAGACAGGCATGTTACTTCAGGTTGTCTGGTGTCAGACCCTGTTCTGGTTAAGTAGTCAGAATAATGCATCCTCTGTGTTTCATCACAATCCTGTAGTAGCAGAAGTGACAGAACCAAAAGTATTCCTCCATCTCATTATTCTGGTATCTGTTTAACTAGAGGTAACAGGGCAAAGAGACAGTTTTAACATCTTTGGTAACTTGGACAATAAAACTTGTCTGACACAGTGGATTGTGGGCCTACTGCGCCTCCATCCACCCCCTGTCCTAGTGCCATCTCTCTCCTCTCCCATCTCCTCTCTCCTTCTACCTCTCTCCCCCTCTCCCCATCTCCCTCTCTCCTTCTAACCCTCTCCCATCTCCCTCTCTCCTTCTACTTCTCTCCCCTCTCCCCTCTACCTCTCTCC
>NC_140005.1:4076888-4122520 GCF_964263955.1 Coregonus lavaretus
CTATAGGAGATCAATAACCTCCTATTGTATTGGATAAGGTATCTAGAGGAGATCAATAACCTCCTATTGTATTGTATAAGGTATCTATAGGAGATCAATAACCTCCTATTGTATTGTATAAGGTATCTATAGGAGATCAATAACCTCCTATTGTATTGTATAAGGTATCTATAGGAGATCAATAACCTCCTATTGTATTGTATAAGGTATCTAGAGGAGATCAATAACCTCCTATTGTATTGTATAAGGTATCTATAGGAGATCAATAACCTCCTATTGTATTGTATAAGGTATCTATAGGAGATCAATAACCTCCTATTGTATTGTATACGGTATCTAGAGGAGATCAATAACCTCCTATTGTATTGTATAAGGTATCTATAGGAGATCAATAACCTCCTATTGTATTGTATAAGGTATCTAGAGGAGATCAATAACCTCCTATTGTATTGTATAAGGTATCTAGAGGAGATCCATAACCTCCTATTGTATTGTATAAGGTATCTATAGGAGATCAATAACCTCCTATTGTATTGTATACGGTATCTAGAGGAGATCAATAACCTCCTATTGTATTGGATAAGGTATCTATAGGAGATCAATAACCTCCTATTGTATTGTATACGGTATCTAGAGGAGATCAATAACCTCCTATTGTATTGTATAAGGTATCTAGAGGAGATCAATAACCTCCTATTGTATTGTATAAGGTATCTATAGGAGATCAATAACCTCCTATTGTATTGGATAAGGTATCTATAGGAGATCAATAACCTCCTATTGTATTGTATACGGTATCTAGAGGAGATCAATAACCTCCTATTGTATTGTATACGGTATCTATAGGAGATCAATAACCTCCTATTGTATTGTATTGTATAAGGTATCTAGAGGAGATCAATAACCTCCTATTGTATTGTATACGGTATCTAGAGGAGATCAATAACCTCCTATTGTATTGTATACGGTATCTATAGGAGATCAATAACCTCCTATTGTATTGTATTGTATAAGGTATCTAGAGGAGATCAATAACCTCCTATTGTATTGTATACGGTATCTATAGGAGATCAATAACCTCCTATTGTATTGTATAAGGTATCTATAGGAGATCAATAACCTCCTATTGTATTGTATAAGGTATCTATAGATAGAACAGTAGAACCGTAGAACCTTGCAACATACTCAGGTTCTAGAACCTGAGGGCTTCTCCAGCAAATAAAGTGAAGCAAAACGTAGTAATCTACTAGGATCTCTGTGTTCTCCAGCATCAGGTCCTCTCTGTTTTATGAAACATTCTGGAGACTGAAGGAGAGCGGGAGGAACTAGGCAGCCTGTGTGTGAGTGTGTGATCCTGCTCACCTACTCTTCCCAGAGTCAACACGTTAACAGGTAAAATGTAATAATATCTTGCTCTGCAAGAATGCATTTTAGATTAATACACTGCACAATAAAGTGTTTGCAGTGTAAGAAAAAAGCATGATTCCGTCTCTTCCTAACCTCACATGCTGTCTAAGTCATGTGGCTATGAGACGTGGCTGTGTGTACCTGACATAATCTCAAATACTGCATCCAAGTCTGGACATGACATCAACGCTCTTGACCTTTGACCCCTGACCTGAAGGGACATGGACAGGGTTGTTGTGTGTGTGTGTGTGTGTGTGTGTGCGCGTACGTGCGTGTGTGCCCTACTCGGTGAAGGGACAGGCTGGGTAAAGTCTGCAGCGCTCTATCTGAGAGCTGTCTATCTTCCTGCCCTCTCATGTTATCTACGTCATGTCTGTTATCTCCCTGCCCTCTCATGTTATCTACGTCATGTCTGTTATCTCCCTGCCCTCTCATATTATCTACGTCATGTCTGTTATCTCCCTGCCCTCTCATGTTATCTACGTCATGTCTGTTATCTTCCTGCCCTCTCATGTTATCTACGTCATGTCTGTTATCTCCCTGCCCTCTCATGTTATCTACGTCATGTCTGTTATCTCCCTGCCCTCTCATGTTATCTACGTCATGTCTGTTATCTCCCTGCCCTCTCATGTTATCTACGTCATGTCTGTTATCTCCCTGCCCTCTCATGTTATCTACGTCATGTCTGTTATCTCCCTGCCCTCTCATGTTATCTACGTCATGTCTGTTATCTCCCTGCCCTCTCATGTTATCTACGTCATGTCTGTTATCTCCCTGCCCTCTCATGTTATCTACGTCATGTCTGTTATCTCCCTGCCCTCTCATGTTATCTACGTCATGTCTGTTATCTTCCTGCCCTCTCATGTTATCTACGTCATGTCTGTTATCTTCCTGCCCTCTCATGTTATCTACGTCATGTCTGTTATCTCCCTGCCCTCTCATGTTATCTACATCATGTCTGTTATCTCCCTGCCCTCTCATGTTATCTACGTCATGTCTGTTATCTTCCTGCCCTCTCATGTTATCTATGTCATGTGTCTGTGTGTACCTGTCATATTATAATATGATACTGCATCCAGAGCCAGGAGCCTGGACTGGATATGACATCAGCACCGTGGCCTTTCACAGTACTGCTGCCAGTTTCTGTTCCTGCCCTCCTCTCAACCTCCTCTCAACCTCCTCTCAACCTCCTCTCAATCTCCTCTCAACTTTCTCTCAACCTCCTCTCAACCTTCTCTCAACCTCCTCTCAACCTCCTCTCAACCTTCTCTCAACCTTCTCTCAACCTCTCAACCTCCTCTCAACCTCCTCTCAACCTCCTCTCAACCTCCTCTCAACCTTCTCTCAACCTTCTCTCAACCTCTCAACCTCCTCTCAACCTCCTCTCAACCTGTCATACAGAGTCAGAGGGACAGGACAGGAGGATGGTTAACCGTCCACCTTAGCTCTCCGTTTGACCCCAGACCTCCAGCCACCCGGTGTGTGTGAGTTTATATCTATACGTGTGTGGTGATGGTGACAGGCCTGTTGAAGTGTACTGTGCTTCATCTGATCCGAGATGACTGTTTATCTTTCTAACTCACATAACTCATCACCTCTCATAACTTCTCATCACCTCTCATCACCTCGCATCACCTCTCATTACGAAGAACTGTCAGCAAGCAGTCTGACCACGTCCCCCACAGGTGATCCTAGTGAGACCAGACATCTACTGCTGAGGTAAGATAGATAAGATAGTGTACTGTGGTGGTGATATCTCCTCTTCCTTTCTCTCCTCTCCTCTCCTCTCCTCTCCTCTCCTCTCCTCTCCTCTCCTCTCCTCTCCTCTCCTCTCCTCTCCTCTCCTCTCCTCTCCTCTCCTCTCCTCTCCTCTCCTCTCCTCTCCTCTCCTCTCCTCTCCTCTCTTCTCTTCTCTTCTCTTCTCCTCTCCTCCTCTCCTATCCTCCTCTCTTCTCCTCTCCGCGTCTCTTCTCCTCTCCTCCTCTCTCCTATCCTCCTCTCCTCTCCTCTCCTCTCCTCTCCTCTCCTCTCCTCTCCTCTCCTCTCCTCTCCTCTCCTCTCCTCTCCTCTCCTCTCCTCTCCTCTCCTCTCCTCTCCTCTCCTCTCCTCTCCTCTCCTCTTCTTCTCTCCTCTCCTCTCCTCTCCTCTCCTCTCCTCTCCTCTCCTCTCCTCTCCTCTCCTCTCCTCTCCTCTCCTCTCCTCTCCTCTCCTCTCCTCTCCTCTCCTCTCCTCTCCTCTTCTTATCTCCTCCTCTCCTCTCCTCTCCTCTCCTCTCCTCTCCTCTCCTCTCCTCTCCTCTCCTCTCCTCTCCTCTCCTCTCCTCTCCTCTTCTGCACATCTATGTCAGTCTTTTTAATGAAGTTGTTGCAATTTACAGAGTAAAGTTCAGCAGTAGCGGAGTTCAGCAGTAGCACGAGCAAAAAAATAAAAGAAAATAGGAATGTCAAAGTGCAAGTACAGCATTATCCCAGGGAACTGGGTTTAGAGTGCAGCACAGCACCGTACTATAGATCCCTTCTGCATGCTAGGCGCTTTTATGAAACTGATGCTGGCTGCAATATAGCAGAAAGCGTGGGAGAACACAGCAAGAAAGGAGGAAGAAGGGAAGAAGACAGAGAAGAAAGGATTAAAGGTATGCTCCACATGATTTTTCTACTTCCCTTTGCTGTTGTTACCTTGGATATGTATCTTACTGTTACCATGGCTGTTACCTTGGCTGTTACCTTGGATACATATCTTACTGTTACCGTGGCTGTTACCGTGGCTGTTACCTTGGCTGTTACCTTGGATACATATCTTACTGTTACCGTGGCTGTTACCTTGGCTGTTACCTTGGATACATATCTTACTGTTACCATGGCTTACTGTTACCATGGTTGTTACCTTGGCTGTTACCATGGCTGTTACCTTGGCTGTTACCTTGGATATGCATCTTAGATAGGTATTTGACAGTCATATTGTGTTTTCCTTTTGCAAAAAATAGAAGAGGAGTCAATAGGGCCCAGTATTCCCTATGAGCACAAGATGTTGAACAGACGTTGAAAAGTATGTATTTTTGGTTGAAAAGTTTTGGTTAAAACATCTTGTGCTCACTGGGTTAAGTCTTAGTTCAATTGTACAGGATCAGCCCAAACAATACAGTACTAATACAGTACTCCAATACAATACTACTAAAGTACTATCACGGTACTCCAATACAGTATTACTAAAGTACTACTACAGTGCTCCTATACAATACATCTAAAGTACTATTACAGTGCTCCAATACAGTACTACTAAAGTACTATTACAGTACTTCAATACAGTACTATTAAAGTACTACTACAGTGCACCTATACAATACTTCTAAAGTACTACTACAGTGATCCAATACAGTACTACTACAGTACTCAATACAGTACTACTACAGTACTCCAATACAGTACTACTAAAGTACTACTACTGTACTCCAATACAGTACTATTAAAGTACTATTACGGTACTCAATACAGTACTACTAAACTACTACTACTGTACTCCAATACAGTACTATTAAAGTACTATTACAGTACTAAAAAACAGTACTATTACAGTACTACTACAGTACTCCAAAACAGTACTACTAAAGTACTACTACAGTACTCCAATACAGTACTACTAAAGTACTATTACAGTACTCCAAAACAGTACTACTAAAGTACTACTACAGTACTCCAATACAGTACTACTAAAGTACTATTACAGTACTCCAATACAGTACTACTAAAGTACTATTACAGTACTCCAATACAGTACTATTAAAGTACTATTACAGTATTCCAATACAGTAATATTAAAGTACTACTACAGTGCTCCAATACAGTACTATTAAAGTACTCCTACAGTACTCCAAAACAGTACTGAGTACAGTACCACAGCCACACCCCCCACTGGGCACACCATTTAAGACCACATCATTTCAGTGTGGAAAGTGGGTAATAATTGGTTGAGACGTTGATCAATTAAACTTCCCTCCTTTATTCACCTACTCAAAAAGACAGCCAGAAGTTTGTTGAATTCCCAATGTTTTATCACTATGCTTTCAACCATCTAATAGCACAACCAAATGATTTAGATTGCAGATGAGATTACATGAAAAGTACATAGTGAAAATGTTCAATGCTGTTTGAGATTCTGCACAGATTATTATAGATATCGTGAGGATTTCCACAGACCTGCGACCTTTGCATGCTATCTTGAACATGCACACTTTATATGATTAGGCTACATAAGAAGACATTTACAGTTACAGTAACCACTAATTGGAGCCATTTTAAGGTTGAATAAATAATGTTATATTGGTTTGTAAGATAGCCCTAACTTTAGCCTATTTACTGTATTACAAAAGTCATGTTGTGTTTTGTTTTGTTGACAGGGCAACAACATATCAACATTTTAAAAGAGATATCTAATGCCAGGATAGTTACATCTGAGCCACTGGCTTAATCCTATTCTTTACCTTTTAGTTTTGGTTTAGTTGGAGACGTGAATCCAACACATCATTTGTTAACTTGTCGACAAGTTAATAGACTATTTACTGTATTATAAAAGTGATATTGAATTGTGTTTGGTTGTCAATGCAACCAAATATCAACATTTGAAGGAGATGTAACTTTTGTGCCACTGACTTATTCTGGCTTTAATTCCAACTTGTCTAAAAATTAATAATTTATATGTTGGATTCACTTTTTCTTAATTTCAACCAAAAATCAAAGTTAAAGAATAGGACTAAATCAAATCAAATCGAACATTAAATGCATTTTAAATCAAGTTTGATTTGATTTAGTTATATTCTTCAACTTTGATTTTTGATTGAGATGGAGACGTGAATCCAACATATGAATTATTAACTTTAAGATTACATTTGAAATCAACCAAATCTTGAAACCCTAGGCCTATATGTTTTGTCTATTTTTAGTTGAACCCTGGGTTGAATTGAAACAACAGCTGTTGATGACTTTGAAAATGCTACATAGGTTACATTTCATTTGCTCTGTTAAACCTACCCTTTGAAATGACTTTGATAGCAACAGTGAATCTATTTAGTTATTAAGAGATCTTTCAATAATCATTCTCACGGTAGCACATTGGTAGTAGTCAGTGACAAATACTTTTTTCAAATCCAATTTATTTTCTTTATAGATTCCACATCACAATACATTGTCAAATTACGTTGAAACAATGTTGATTAATCCTGCCCAGTGGGCAGCCAGCCCCCTGTCTGTCTGTCTGTCTGTCTGTCTGTCTGCCTGCCTGCCTGCCTCATTGAGCAACTAGCATGCCTGGCATGTTGATTACAATTACTGTATATTCCATTAATCATCACTTAACGGATGGATGCCTTTGGTGAGAGAGGCAGGAAGGAGCATGCATTGAATTCCAAATGTACAGAGCAGAACGGAGGTCTTTCAGGTATGGGGTCTATAGTAAAGACCCCTGAAGAGCAAAGTGACCGTTGCATTTTCTACCTCCCTCCCTCCCTCCCTCCCTCCCTAAATTAGTGGATGTGGTAGGAGGGGAGGGGAGAGAGAGGGAGGAGGAATTAGTGGAGGGGTAGGTGGGGGTGGGACGGAGGGAGAGAGGACGAATTAGTGGAGGGGGAGGAGAGGAGGCAGGGAGGGAGAGAGGATGAATTAGTGGAGGGGGAAGGAGAGGAGGGAGAGAGAGAGAGAATGAATTAGTGGAAGGGGAGGAGAGGAGGGAGGAAGAGAGGATGAATTAGTGGAGGGGGAGTTAGGGAGGGAGAGAGAGAAAGGATGAATTAGTGGAGGGGGGAGGAGGGAGAGGATGAATTAGTGGAGGGGGGAGGGAGAGAGGATTAATTAGTGGAGGGGGGAGGAGGGAGAAAGGATGAATTAGTGGAGGGGGCAGAGAGGATGAATTAGTGGAGGAGGGAGAGAGGATGAATTAGTGGAGGGGGGAGGAGGGAGAAAGGATGAATTAGTGGAGGGGGAGGGAGAGAGGATGAATTAGTGGAGGGGGGAGGAGGGAGAAAGGATGAATTAGTGGAGGGGGGAGGGAGAGAGGATGAATTAGTGGAGGAGGGAGGGAGAGAAAGAGAGAGGGAGAGAAAGAGAGAGGGAGAGATCACCTGACCTGCAGATAGGCACTTCATTCTCCTCTTCCATCTGTGAAAGTGATTTTTTCTGAATGTCATGTTTGAGTAATGCATGGCAATGTGTGTGTGTGTGTGTGTGTGTGTGTGTGTGTGTGTGTGTGTGTGTGTAACGCATGGCAATCTGAAACATCTAATAAGGTTCTGTACTACAGTGCTGAGCACCACTGTAATTCCAATCAGATTGGATTGATTTTCCTGCTGCTGCATTTTCCTGCTGCATAGAGAATGCCAAGAGTGTGCAAAGCTGTCATCAAGGCAAAGGGTGGCTACTTGAAGAATCTCAAATATAAAATATATTTTGATTTGTTTAACACTTTTTTGGTTACTACATGATTCCATATGTGTTATTTCATAGTTTTGATGTCTTCACTATTATTTTACAATGTAAAAAATAAAGAAAAACCATTGAATGAGTAGGTGTGTCCACACTTCTGACTGGTACTGTATATATATATATATATACACTGCTCAAAAAAATAAAGGGAACACTAAAATAACACATCCTTTTTTCTTTACATAGTTTAATGTGCTGACAACAAAATCACACAAAAATTATCAATGGAAATCAAATGTATCAACCCATGGATGTCTGGATTTGGAGTCACCCTCAACATTAAAGTGGAAAACCACACTACAGACTGATCCAACTTTGATGTAATGTCCTTAAAACAAGTCAAAATGAGGCTCAGTAGTGTGTGTGGCCTCCACGTGCCTGTATGACCTCCCTACAACGCCTGGGCATGCTCCTGATGAGGTGGCGGATGGTCTCCTGAGGGATCTCCTCCCAGACCTGGACTAAAGCATCCGCCAACTCCTGGACAGTCTGTGGTGCAACGTGGCATTGGTGGATGGAGCGAGACATGATGTCCCAGATGTGCTCAATTGGATTCAGGTCTGGGGAACGGGCGGGCCAGTCCATAGCATCAATGCCTTCCTCTTGCAGGAACTGCTGACACACTCCAGCCACATGAGGTCTAGCATTGTCTTGCATTAGGAGGAACCCAGGGCCAACCGCACCAGCATATGGTCTCACAAGGGGTCTGAGGATCTCATCTCGGTACCTAATGGCAGTCAGGCTACCTCTGGCGAGCACATGGAGGGCTGTGCGGCCCCCCAAAGAAATGCCACCCCACACCATGACTGACCCACCGCCAAACCGGTCATGCTGGAGGATGTTGCAGGCAGCAGAACGTTCTCCACGGCGTCTCCAGACTCTGTCACGTCTGTCACATGTGCTCAGTGTGAACCTGCTTTCATCTGTGAAGAGCACAGGGCGCCAGTGGCGAATTTGCCAATCTTGGTGTTCTCTGGCAAATGCCAAACGTCCTGCACAGTGTTGGGCTGTAAGCATATCACCCTCATGGAGTCTGTTTCTGACCGTTTGAGCAGACACATGCACATTTGTGGCCTGCTGGAGGTCATTTTGCAGGGCTCTGGCAGTGCTCCTCCTGCTCCTCCTTGCACAAAGGCAGAGGTAGCAGTCCTGCTGCTGGGTTGTTGCCCTCCTACGGCCTCCTCCACATCTCCTGATGTACTGGCCTGTCTCCTGGTAGCGCCTCCATGCTCTGGACACTACGCTGACAGACACAGCAAACCTTCTTGCCACAGCTCGCATTGATGTGCCATCCTGGATGAGCTGCACTACCTGAGCCACTTGTGTGGGTTGTAGACTCCGTCTCATGCTACCACTAGAGTGAAAGCACCGCCAGCATTCAAAAGTGACCAAAACATCAGCCAGGAAGCATAGGAACTGAGAAGTGGTCTGTGGTCACCACCTGCAAAACCAGTCCTTTATTGGGGGTGTCTTGCTAATTGCCTATAATTTCCACCTGTTGTCTATTCCATTTGCACAACAGCATGTGAAATGTATTGTCAATCAGTGTTGCTTCCTAAGTGGACAGTTTGATTTCACAGAAGTGTTTTGTGTTGTTTAAGTGTTCCCTTTATGTTTTTGAGCAGTGTATATGTATATATATATATATATATATATATATATATATGTAAACGCAACATGTAAAGTCTTGGTCCCATGTTTCATGAGCTGAAATGAAAGATCCCAGAAATGTTCCATACTCACAAAAAGCTTATTTCTCTAAAATGTTGTGCACACATTTGTTTACATCCCTGTTAGTGAGCATTTTATCCTTTGTCAAGATAATCCATCCACCTGACAGTTGTGGCATATCAAGAAGCTGATTAAACAGCATGATCATTACACAGGTGCACCTTGTGCTGGGGACAATAAAAGGCCACTCTAAAATGTGCAGTTTTGTCAAACAACACAATGCCACAGATGTCTCAAGTTTTGAGGGAGTGTTCAATTGGCATTCTGACTGCAGAAATGTCCACCAGAACTGTTGCCAGATAATTTAATATGTATTTCTCTACCATAAGCCGCCTCCAACTTCATTTTAGAGAATTTGGCAGTACGTCCAACCGGCCTCACAACCGCAGACCACATAATAATATAATATGCCATTTAGCAGACGCTTTTATCCAAAGCGACTTACAGTCATGTGTGCATACATTTTTACGTATGGGTGGTCCCGGGGGATCGAACCCACTACCCTGTCGTTACAAGCGCCATGCTCTACCAATTGAGCTACAGAGGACCACATGTATCCACGCCAGCCCCGGACCTCCACATCCGGCTTCTTCACCTGCAGGATCATCTGAGACCAGCCACCTGGACAGCTGATGAACTCTGGGTTTGTATAAGCGAAGAATTTTGCTGATGTCACCGTTGTGAACAGAGTGACCCATGGTGGCGGTAGGGTTATGGTATGGGCAGGCATAAACTACGGACAATGAACACAATTGCAATTTGAATGCACAGAGATGGCAATTTGAATGCACAGAGATGGCAATTTGAATTCACAGAGATACCGTGAAGAGATCCAGAGGCCCAGTCGTGGCATTCATCCACCACCGTCACCTCATGTTTCAGCATTGTTACATTCCCCAGCAAGAAAACCAAAAATTGCTGCTCAAACAGAAGGGAGAACTAACAGTCACTGATAACCAGAACGAAACAGGTGGGGTTTTAGGAGGGGTTCTGAAAGACACTCATGGGGGTGTCCACTGAAAGTTGACTAGCAACAACAACTGGGACCTAAAAGACCCCCACCATCATCGCCCACTAAATTTGCACAAGAAGAGGCAAACAAAATCAAAACCAAACTTAAAGACAAGAAGCAAACCACAAAGTGGAGCAAAATAGAATCAGATAAAGTTTTCTAGAAATCAAATAGGGAGCGACCAACTAAAGGTGTTGATCTCTCAAGACAACTGGAGCACTGGCCACTCTTAAATACCTCTCTTCTACTCTTCTTCTCTCCTCCTCCAGCACAGGTGAAACACCTTCCCACTAACGAGATGGACAAGCCAGCACAGGTGTAACACATACTGACTAACGAGGTGACACTAATCGGAGCACCCTACATGCTAACATGCTAATGTCCAACCTCGAAATATAAATGGAAAAACCAAAGCCTCTAACAGCATTGATGATGCATGTCACCCATTGAGCATGTTCGGGATGCTCTGGATCGACGTGTACGACAGCGTATTCCAGTTCCCGCCAATATCCAGCAACTTCGCACAGCCATTGAAAAGGAATGGGACAACATTCCACAGGCCACAATCAACAGCCTGATCAACTCTATGCGAAGGAGATGTGTCGCGCTGCATGAGGGAAATGGTGGTCACACCAGATAGTCTCCATCTCAACCAATAATCTAAGTTAAAGAATAGGACTAAATCAAATCAAACTTTAAATGCACTTTAAATAAAGTTTGATTTGATTTAGTCCTATTCTTTAACTTTGATTTTTGGTTTGAGATGAAGAAGACATGAATCCAACATATAAATTATTAATTTTTAGACAAGTTGGAATTAAAGCCAGAATAAGTCAGTGGCACAAAAGTTACATCTCCTTCAAATGTTGATATTTTGTTGCATTGACAACCAAACACAATTCAATATCACTTTTATAATACAGTAAATAGTCTATTAACTTGTCGACAAGTTAACAAATGATGTGTTGGATTCACGTCTCCAACTAAACCAAAACTAAAAGTTAAAGAATAGGATTAAGCCAGTGGCTCAGATGAAACTATCTAAGCATTAGATACATCTCCTTTAAATGTTGATATGTGGTTGCATTGTCAACCAAACACAATTCAATATTACTTTTTTAATACAGTTAACATTGAAGGCTATCTTACAAACTAATGTAACAGTATTTATTCAACCTTAAAATGAGAAACACATCCATGACCATATTTTATGCTTAGCCTACTGTAACTGTAAATGTCTTCTTATGTAATCGTAGAAAGTGTGCATGTTCAAGATTGCGTTCAAAGGTCGCAGGTCTGTGGAGATCTTTACAATTGCTATAATAATCTGTGCAGAATCTTGAAAAGCATTGATCACTTGCACTGTGTACTTCAAATGTGATCGCAACTGCAATCCAGGTAATTTGGTTGTGCTATTAGATGAAGCACAGCGATAACACATTAAGTTGTTTTATAAATACTAAACATCTGACATTGTATTCCCATTTCAATTTTCTTGTGTTTTTTAAATGGTTGAAAGCCCAGTGAAAACACATTTAGATGACAACTGACAAAAATCAGACATTGTTTTTACATCGGAATTTGGTCGTGCTTTTAAATGGTTGAAAGCATAGTGATAACACATTGGGAATTCAACAAAACTACTCTCTCTCTCCAGTTAATGTCACCTCTCCTGGCTCGTACTGACACCTACCCATGAGCCCCCTCTCTTTCCATTTACTGTAACCAAAAAGTAGTTGACATTTGGTCAGTCCATCCTGGCCTTTGATATGAACGTCCACAGACGGACCGGACTGAACCAAATCTGAACCTATCATAGACATACGTTTCATAAGTTTGGATAGCACAGTACAGTGAGTACAGTAAAATACAATACAGTAGAGTACGTGGTCCTCTGTAGCTCAGCTGGTAGAGCACGGCGCTTGTAACGCCAAGGTAGTGGGTTCGATCCTCGGGACCACCCATACACAATAAAATGTATGCACGCATGACTGTAAGTCGCTTTGGATAAAAGCGTCTGCTAAATGGCTTATTATTATTATTATATTACAATACAATACAGTAGAGTAAAATACAAGAAGAGTAGAGTATATTGTACTGTACTCTACTGAACTGCACTCTACTCTGCTGTATTGTACTGTACTCTACTCTGCTGTATTGTACTGCACTCTACTGAACTGTACTCTACTCTGCTGTATTGTACTGCACTCTACTGAACTGTACTCTACTCTGCTGTATTGTACTGCACTCTACTGAACTGTACTCTACTCTGCTGTATTGTACTGCACTCTACTGAACTGCACTGTACTCTGCTGTATTGCACTGCACTGTACTCTGCTGTACGCCACTCTGCTGTGCTGTGATGTCCAAACTTGTGAAACTTGAGGAGAACGACATTCATATCCATAATGATGCCTTTCTGTGCAGTACAGATCAGGGACCCATGATGTAATTCCGTTACCGTAATTCCGTTACAGGGTGTAAATCCACTTCACTTGCTAAGGTTCAAGAGATTTTCTTTCTAAATCACGGTGTCAACGAACCGGCTCAAACCGCCTGTAACAAAGAGGGAGTTAAAGAAATAAAACACTTATTAAACAAAGTGAACTACAAATAACAAACTAAAAACTACAAATAACAATGGTGAATGTAGTCAATAGTGTAGAGTGGATGCGTGCATAAATGCTGATAATGAGGGGTGTAGCTCAGTTGGTAGAGCATGGCGCTTGCAACGCCAGGGTTGTGGGTTCGTTTCCCACGGGGGGGGGGGGGGGGGCCAGTATGAAAATGTATGCACTCACTAACTGTAAGTCGCTCTGGATAAGAGCATCTGCTAAATTACTAAAATGTAAATGTACTATTGTTTGTACAGATGAACGTGGTGCGTTTGGAAATTGCTCCCAAGGATGAACCAGACTTGTGGAGGTCTACAATCTTTTTTCTGAGGTCTTGGCTGATTTCTTTTGATTTTCCCATGATGTCAAGCAAAGAGGCACTGAGTTTGAAGGTAGGCCTTGAAATACATCCACAGGTACACCTCCAATTGACTCAAATGATGTCAATTAGCCTATCAGAAGCTTCTAAAGCCATGACATCATTTTCTGGAATTTTCCAAGCTGTTTAAAGGCACAGTCAACTTAGTGTATGTGAACTTCTGACACACTGGAATTGTGATACAGTGAATTATAAGTGAAATAATCTGTCTGTAAACAATTGTTGGAAAAATTACTTGTGTCATGCTCAAAGTAGATGTCCTAACCGACTTGCCAAAACTATAGTTTGTTAACAAGAAATTTGTGGAGTGGTTGAAAAACTAGTTTTAATGACTCCAACCTAAGTGTATGTAAACTTCCGACTTCAACTGTATGGGCACAGAGAATGCTATCTTCAGGTATTCTTTAATTGGGGAGGGGCTATACCTGCACCTGAAACTGAGCCTGCCCATTCTGTTACTGTGGTGCCGAACTTCAACAGTAGGATTCTGTTACTGTGGTGCCGAACTTCAACAGTAGGATTCTGTTACTGTGGTGCTGAACTTCAACAGTAGGATTCTGTTACTGTGGTGCTGAACTTCAACAGTAGGATTATGTTACTGTGGTGCTGAACTTCAACAGTAGGATTCTGTTACTGTGGTGCTGAACTTCAACAGTAGGATTCTGTTACTGTGGTGCTGAACTTCAACAGTAGGATTCTGTTACTGTGGTGCCGAACTTCAACAGTAGGATTCTGTTACTGTGGTGCTGAACTTCAACAGTAGGATTCTGTTACTGTGGTGCTGAACTTCAACAGTAGGATTATGTTACTGTGGTGCTGAACTTCAACAGTAGGATTCTGTTACTGTGGTGCCGAACTTCAACAGTAGGATTCTGTTACTGTGGTGCCGAACTTCAACAGTAGGATTCTGTTACTGTGGTGCTGAACTTCAACAGTAGGATTCTGTTACTGTGGTGCTGAACTTCAACAGTAGGATTCTGTTACTGTGGTGCTGAACTTCAACAGTAGGATTTTGTTACTGTGGTGCTGAACTTCAACAGTAGGATTCTGTTACTGTGGTGCTGAACTTCAACAGTAGGATTCTGTTACTGTGGTGCTGAACTTCAACAGTAGGATTCTGTTACTGTGGTGCTGAACTTCAACAGTAGGATTCTGTTACTGTGGTGCCGAACTTCAACAGTAGGATTCTGTTACTGTGGTGCTGAACTTCAACAGTAGGATTCTGTTACTGTGGTGCCGAACTTCAACAGTAGGATTCTGTTACTGTGGTGCTGAACTTCAACAGTAGGATTCTGTTACTGTGGTGCTGAACTTCAACAGTAGGATTCTGTTACGGTGGTGCTGAACTTCAACAGTAGGATTCTGTTACTGTGGTGCCGAACTTCAACAGTAGGATTCTGTTACTGTGGTGCCGAACTTCAACAGTAGGATTCTGTTACTGTGGTGCCGAACTTCAACAGTAGGATTCTGTTACTGTGGTGCTGAACTTCAACAGTAGGATTCTGTTACTGTGGTGCTGAACTTCAACAGTAGGATTCTGTTACTGTGGTGCCGAACTTCAACAGTAGGATTCTGTTACTGTGGTGCTGAACTTCAATAGTAGGATTCTGTTACTGTGGTGCCGAACTTCAACAGTAGGATTCTGTTACTGTGGTGCCGAACTTCAACAGTAGGATTCTGTTACTGTGGTGCCATACTTCAACAGTAGGATTCTGTTATTGTGGTGCTGAACTTCAACAGTAGGATTCTGTTACTGTGGTGCTGAACTTCAACAGTAGGATTCTGTTACTGTGGTGCCGAACTTCAACAGTAGGATTCTGTTACTGTGGTGCCGAACTTCAACAGTAGGATTCTGTTACTGTGGTGCTGAACTTCAACAGTAGGATTCTGTTACTGTGGTGCCGAACTTCAACAGTAGGATTCTGTTACTGTGGTGCTGAACTTCAACAGTAGGATTCTGTTACTGTGGTGCTGAACTTCAACAGTAGGATTCTGTTACTGTGGTGCCGAACTTCAACAGTAGGATTCTGTTACTGTGGTACCGAACTTCAACAGTAGGATTCTGTTACTGTGGTGCCGAACTTCAACAGTAGGATTCTGTTACTGTGGTGCTGAACTTCAACAGTAGGATTCTGTTACTGTGGTGCTGAACTTCAACAGTAGGATTCTGTTACTGTGGTGCTGAACTTCAACAGTAGGATTCTGTTACTGTGGTGCTGAACTTCAACAGTAGGATTCTGTTACTGTGGTGCCGAACTTCAACAGTAGGATTCTGTTACTGTGGTGCCGAACTTCAACAGTAGGATTCTGTTACTGTGGTGCCGAACTTCAACAGTAGGATTCTGTTACTGTGGTGCCGAACTTCAACAGTAGGATTCTGTTACTGTGGTGCCGAACTTCAACAGTAGGATTCTGTTACTGTGGTGCCGAACTTCAACAGTAGGATTCTGTTACTGTGGTGCCGAACTTCAACAGTAGGATTCTGTTACTGTGGTGCCGAACTTCAACAGTAGGATTCTGTTACTGTGGTGCTGAACTTCAACAGTAGGATTCTGTTACTGTGGTGCTGAACTTCAACAGTAGGATTCTGTTACTGTGGTGCCGAACTTCAACAGTAGGATTCTGTTACTGCGGTGCCGAACTTCAACAGTAGGATTCTGTTACTGCGGTGCCGAATTTCAACAGTAGGATTCTGTTACTGTGGTGCCAAACTTCAACAGTAGGATTCTGTTACTGTGGTGCCGAACTTCAACAGTAGGATTCTGTTACTGTGGTGCCGAACTTCAACAGTAGGATTCTGTTACTGTGGTGCCGAACTTCAACAGTAGGATTCTGTTACTGTGGTGCCGAACTTCAACAGTAGGATTCTGTTACTGTGGTGCTGAACTTCAACAGTAGGATTCTGTTACTGTGGTGCTGAACTTCAACAGTAGGATTCTGTTACTGTGGTGCTGAACTTCAACAGTAGGATTCTGTTACTGTGGTGCTGAACTTCAACAGTAGGATTCTGTTACTGTGGTGCTGAACTTCAACAGTAGGATTCTGTTACTGTGGTGCCGAACTTCAACAGTAGGATTCTGTTACTGTGGTGCCGAACTTCAACAGTAGGATTCTGTTACTGTGGTGCTGAACTTCAACAGTAGGATTCTGTTACTGTGGTGCTGAACTTCAACAGTAGGATTCTGTTACTGTGGTGCCGAACTTCAACAGTAGGATTCTGTTACTGTGGTGCTGAATTTCAACAGTAGGATTCTGTTACTGTGGTGCCGAACTTCAACAGTAGGATTCTGTTACTGTGGTGCTGAACTTCAACAGTAGGATTCTGTTACTGTGGTGCTGAACTTCAACAGTAGGATTCTGTTACTGTGGTGCTGAACTTCAACAGTAGGATTCTCTTACTGTGGTGCTGAACTTCAACAGTAGGATTCTGTTACTGTGGTGCTGAACTTCAACAGTAGGATTCTGTTACTGTGGTGCTGAACTTCAACAGTAGGATTCTGTTACTGTGGTGCCGAACTTCAACAGTAGGATTCTGTTACTGTGGTGCTGAACTTCAACAGGAGGATTCTGTTACTGTGGTGCTGAACTTCAACAGTAGGATTCTGTTACTGTGGTGCCGAACTTCAACAGTAGGATTCTGTTACTGTGGTGCCGAACTTCAACAGTAGGATTCTGTTACTGTGGTGCTGAACTTCAACAGTAGGATTCTGTTACTGTGGTGCCGAATTTCAACAGTAGGATTCTGTTACTGTGGTGCTGAACTTCAACAGTAGGATTCTGTTACTGTGGTGCCGAACTTCAACAGTAGGATTCTGTTACTGTGGTGCCGAACTTCAACAGTAGGATTCTGTTACTGTGGTGCCGAATTTCAACAGTAGGATTCTGTTACTGTGGTGCTGAACTTCAACAGTAGGATTCTGTTACTGTGGTGCCGAACTTCAACAGTAGGATTATGTTACTGTGGTGCTGAACTTCAACAGTAGGATTCTGTTACTGTGGTGCTGAACTTCACAGTAGGATTCTGTTACTGTGGTGCTGAACTTCAACAGTAGGATTCTGTTACTGTGGTGCGAACTTCAACAGTAGGATTCTGTTACTGTGGTGCTGAATTTCAACAGTAGGATTCTGTTACTGTGGTGCCGAACTTCAACAGTAGGATTCTGTTACTGTGGTGCTGAACTTCAACAGTAGGATTCTGTTACTGTGGTGCTGAACTTCAACAGTAGGATTCTGTTACTGTGGTGCTGAACTTCAACAGTAGGGATTATGTTACTGTGGTGCTGAACTTCAACAGTAGGATTCTGTTACTGTGGTGCTGAACTTCAACAGTAGGATTCTGTTACTGTGGTGCTGAACTTCAACAGTAGGATTCTGTTACTGTGGTGCCGAACTTCAACAGTAGGATTCTGTTACTGTGGTGCCGAACTTCAACAGTAGGATTCTGTTACTGTGGTGCCGAACTTCAACAGTAGGATTCTGTTACTGTGGTGCCGAACTTCAACAGTAGGATTCTGTTACTGTGGTGCTGAACTTCAACAGTAGGATTCTCTTACTGTGGTGCTGAACTTCAACAGTAGGATTCTGTTACTGTGGTGCTGAACTTCAACAGTGCTGAACTTCAACAGTAGGATTCTGTTACTGTGGTGCCGAACTTCAACAGTAGGATTCTGTTACTGTGGTGCTGAACTTCAACAGAGGATTCTGTTACTGTGGTGCTGAACTTCAACAGTAGGATTCTGTTACTGTGGTGCCGAACTTCAACAGTAGGATTCTGTTACTGTGGTGCCGACTTCAACAGTAGGATTCTGTTACTGTGGTGCTGAACTTCACAGTAGGATTCTGTTACTGTGGTGCTGAACTTCAACAGTAGGATTCTGTTACTGTGGTGCCGAACTTCAACAGTAGGATTCTGTTTACTGTGGTGCTGAACTTCAACAGTAGGATTCTGTTACTGTGGTGCTGAACTTCAACAGTAGGATTCTGTTACTGTGGTGCTGAACTTCAACAGTAGGATTCTGTTACTGTGGTGCCGAACTTCAACAGTAGGATTCTGTTACTGTGGTGCTGAATTTCAACAGTAGGATTCTGTTACTGTGGTGCCGAACTTCAACAGTAGGATTCTGTTACTGTGGTGCTGAACTTCAACAGTAGGATTCTGTTACTGTGGTGCTGAACTTCAACAGTAGGATTCTGTTACTGTGGTGCTGAACTTCAACAGTAGGATTCTGTTACTGTGGTGCTGAACTTCAACAGTAGGATTCTGTTACTGTGGTGCTGAACTTCAACAGTAGGATTCTGTTACTGTGGTGCTGAACTTCAACAGTAGGATTCTGTTACTGTGGTGCCGAACTTCAACAGTAGGATTCTGTTACTGTGGTGCCGAACTTCAACAGTAGGATTCTGTTACTGTGGTGCCGAACTTCAACAGTAGGATTCTGTTACTGTGGTGCCGAACTTCAACAGTAGGATTCTGTTACTGTGGTGCCGAACTTCAACAGTAGGATTCTGTTACTGTGGTGCCATACTTCAACAGTAGGATTCTGTTACTGTGGTGCTGAACTTCAACAGTAGGATTCTGTTACTGTGGTGCTGAACTTCAACAGTAGGATTCTGTTACTGTGGTGCCGAACTTCAACAGTAGGATTCTGTTACTGTGGTGCCGAACTTCAACAGTAGGATTCTGTTACTGTGGTGCTGAACTTCAACAGTAGGATTCTGTTACTGTGGTGCTGAACTTCAACAGTAGGGATTCTGTTACTAGTGGTGCCGAACTTCAACAGTAGGATTCTGTTACTGTGGTGCCATACTTCAACAGTAGGATTCTGTTACTGTGGTGCTGAACTTCAACAGTAGGATTCTGTTACTGTGGTGCTGAACTTCAACAGTAGGATTCTGTTACTGTGGTGCCGAACTTCAACAGTAGGATTCTGTTACTGTGGTGCCGAACTTCAACAGTAGGATTCTGTTACTGTGGTGCTGAACTTCAACAGTAGGATTCTGTTACTGTGGTGCCGAACTTCAACAGTAGGATTCTGTTACTGTGGTGCTGAACTTCAACAGTAGGATTCTGTTACTGTGGTGCCGAACTTCAACAGTAGGATTCTGTTACTGTGGTACCGAACTTCAACAGTAGGATTCTGTTACTGTGGTGCCGAACTTCAACAGTAGGATTCTGTTACTGTGGTGCTGAACTTCAACAGTAGGATTCTGTTACTGTGGTGCTGAACTTCAACAGTAGGATTCTGTTACTGTGGTGCTGAACTTCAACAGTAGGATTCTGTTACTGTGGTGCTGAACTTCAACAGTAGGATTCTGTTACTGTGGTGCCGAACTTCAACAGTAGGATTCTGTTACTGTGGTGCCGAACTTCAACAGTAGGATTCTGTTACTGTGGTGCCGAACTTCAACAGTAGGATTCTGTTACTGTGGTGCCGAACTTCAACAGTAGGATTCTGTTACTGTGGTGCCGAACTTCAACAGTAGGATTCTGTTACTGTGGTGCCGAACTTCAACAGTAGGATTCTGTTACTGTGGTGCCGAACTTCAACAGTAGGATTCTGTTACTGTGGTGCCGAACTTCAACAGTAGGATTATGTTACTGTGGTGCTGAACTTCAACAGTAGGATTCTGTTACTGTGGTGCTGAACTTCAACAGTAGGATTCTGTTACTGTGGTGCCGAACTTCAACAGTAGGATTCTGTTACTGTGGTGCTGAACTTCAACAGTAGGATTCTGTTACTGTGGTGCCGAACTTCAACAGTAGGATTCTGTTACTGTGGTGCCGAATTTCAACAGTAGGATTCTGTTACTGTGGTGCAAACTTCAACAGTAGGATTCTGTTACTGTGGTGCTGAACTCCAACAGTAGGATTCTGTTACTGTGGTGCTGAACTTCAACAGTAGGATTCTGTTACTGTGGTGCCGAACTTCAACAGTAGGATTCTGTTACTGTGGTGCCGAACTTCAACAGTAGGATTCTGTTACTGTGGTGCTGAACTTCAACAGTAGGATTCTGTTACTGTGGTGCTGAACTTCAACAGTAGGATTCTGTTACTGTGGTGCTGAACTTCAACAGTAGGATTCTGTTACTGTGGTGCTGAACTTCAACAGTAGGATTCTGTTACTGTGGTGCTGAACTTCAACAGTAGGATTCTGTTACTGTGGTGCCGAACTTCAACAGTAGGATTCTGTTACTGTGGTGCTGAACTTCAACAGTAGGATTATGTTACTGTGGTGCTGAACTTCAACAGTAGGATTCTGTTACTGTGGTGCTGAACTTCAACAGTAGGATTCTGTTACTGTGGTGCCGAACTTCAACAGTAGGATTCTGTTACTGTGGTGCTGAATTTCAACAGTAGGATTCTGTTACTGTGGTGCCGAACTTCAACAGTAGGATTCTGTTACTGTGGTGCTGAACTTCAACAGTAGGATTCTGTTACTGTGGTGCTGAACTTCAACAGTAGGATTCTGTTACTGTGGTGCTGAACTTCAACAGTAGGATTCTCTTACTGTGGTGCTGAACTTCAACAGTAGGATTCTGTTACTGTGGTGCTGAACTTCAACAGTAGGATTCTGTTACTGTGGTGCTGAACTTCAACAGTAGGATTCTGTTACTGTGGTGCCGAACTTCAACAGTAGGATTCTGTTACTGTGGTGCTGAACTTCAACAGTAGGATTCTGTTACTGTGGTGCTGAACTTCAACAGTAGGATTCTGTTACTGTGGTGCCGAACTTCAACAGTAGGATTCTGTTACTGTGGTGCCGAACTTCAACAGTAGGATTCTGTTACTGTGGTGCCGAACTTCAACAGTAGGATTCTGTTACTGTGGTGCCGAACTTCAACAGTAGGATTCTGTTACTGTGGTGCCGAACTTCAACAGTAGGATTCTGTTACTGTGGTGCCGAACTTCAACAGTAGGATTCTGTTACTGTGGTGCCGAACTTCAACAGTAGGATTCTGTTACTGTGGTGCCGAACTTCAACAGTAGGATTATGTTACTGTGGTGCTGAACTTCAACAGTAGGATTCTGTTACTGTGGTGCTGAACTTCAACAGTAGGATTCTGTTACTGTGGTGCCGAACTTCAACAGTAGGATTCTGTTACTGTGGTGCTGAACTTCAACAGTAGGATTCTGTTACTGTGGTGCCGAACTTCAACAGTAGGATTCTGTTACTGTGGTGCCGAATTTCAACAGTAGGATTCTGTTACTGTGGTGCCAAACTTCAACAGTAGGATTCTGTTACTGTGGTGCTGAACTTCAACAGTAGGATTCTGTTACTGTGGTGCTGAACTTCAACAGTAGGATTCTGTTACTGTGGTGCCGAACTTCAACAGTAGGATTCTGTTACTGTGGTGCCGAACTTCAACAGTAGGATTCTGTTACTGTGGTGCTGAACTTCAACAGTAGGATTCTGTTACTGTGGTGCTGAACTTCAACAGTAGGATTCTGTTACTGTGGTGCTGAACTTCAACAGTAGGATTCTGTTACTGTGGTGCTGAACTTCAACAGTAGGATTCTGTTACTGTGGTGCTGAACTTCAACAGTAGGATTCTGTTACTGTGGTGCCGAACTTCAACAGTAGGATTCTGTTACTGTGGTGCTGAACTTCAACAGTAGGATTATGTTACTGTGGTGCTGAACTTCAACAGTAGGATTCTGTTACTGTGGTGCTGAACTTCAACAGTAGGATTCTGTTACTGTGGTGCCGAACTTCAACAGTAGGATTCTGTTACTGTGGTGCTGAATTTCAACAGTAGGATTCTGTTACTGTGGTGCCGAACTTCAACAGTAGGATTCTGTTACTGTGGTGCTGAACTTCAACAGTAGGATTCTGTTACTGTGGTGCTGAACTTCAACAGTAGGATTCTGTTACTGTGGTGCTGAACTTCAACAGTAGGATTCTCTTACTGTGGTGCTGAACTTCAACAGTAGGATTCTGTTACTGTGGTGCTGAACTTCAACAGTAGGATTCTGTTACTGTGGTGCTGAACTTCAACAGTAGGATTCTGTTACTGTGGTGCCGAACTTCAACAGTAGGATTCTGTTACTGTGGTGCTGAACTTCAACAGGAGGATTCTGTTACTGTGGTGCTGAACTTCAACAGTAGGATTCTGTTACTGTGGTGCCGAACTTCAACAGTAGGATTCTGTTACTGTGGTGCCGAACTTCAACAGTAGGATTCTGTTACTGTGGTGCTGAACTTCAACAGTAGGATTCTGTTACTGTGGTGCCGAATTTCAACAGTAGGATTCTGTTACTGTGGTGCTGAACTTCAACAGTAGGATTCTGTTACTGTGGTGCCGAACTTCAACAGTAGGATTCTGTTACTGTGGTGCCGAACTTCAACAGTAGGATTCTGTTACTGTGGTGCCGAATTTCAACAGTAGGATTCTGTTACTGTGGTGCTGAACTTCAACAGTAGGATTCTGTTACTGTGGTGCCGAACTTCAACAGTAGGATTCTGTTACTGTGGTGCTGAACTTCAACAGTAGGATTCTGTTACTGTGGTGCTGAACTTCAACAGTAGGATTCTGTTAATGTGGTGCTGAACTTCAACAGTAGGATTCTGTTACTGTGGTGCCGAACTTCAACAGTAGGATTCTGTTACTGTGGTGCTGAATTTCAACAGTAGGATTCTGTTACTGTGGTGCCGAACTTCAACAGTAGGATTCTGTTACTGTGGTGCTGAACTTCAACAGTAGGATTCTGTTACTGTGGTGCTGAACTTCAACAGTAGGATTCTGTTACTGTGGTGCTGAACTTCAACAGTAGGATTCTCTTACTGTGGTGCTGAACTTCAACAGTAGGATTCTGTTACTGTGGTGCTGAACTTCAACAGTAGGATTCTGTTACTGTGGTGCTGAACTTCAACAGTAGGATTCTGTTACTGTGGTGCCGAACTTCAACAGTAGGATTCTGTTACTGTGGTGCTGAACTTCAACAGGAGGATTCTGTTACTGTGGTGCTGAACTTCAACAGTAGGATTCTGTTACTGTGGTGCCGAACTTCAACAGTAGGATTCTGTTACTGTGGTGCCGAACTTCAACAGTAGGATTCTGTTACTGTGGTGCTGAACTTCAACAGTAGGATTCTGTTACTGTGGTGCCGAATTTCAACAGTAGGATTCTGTTACTGTGGTGCCGAACTTCAACAGTAGGATTCTGTTACTGTGGTGCCGAACTTCAACAGTAGGATTCTGTTACTGTGGTGCCGAACTTCAACAGTAGGATTCTGTTACTGTGGTGCCGAATTTCAACAGTAGGATTCTGTTACTGTGGTGCTGAACTTCAACAGTAGGATTCTGTTACTGTGGTGCTGAACTTCAACAGTAGGATTCTGTTACTGTGGTGCCGAACTTCAACAGTAGGATTCTGTTACTGTGGTGCCGAACTTCAACAGTAGGATTCTGTTACTGTGGTGCCGAACTTCAACAGTAGGATTCTGTTACTGTGGTGCTGAACTTCAACAGTAGGATTCTGTTACTGTGGTGCTGAACTTCAACAGTAGGATTCTCTTACTGTGGTGCTGAACTTCAACAGTAGGATTCTGTTACTGTGGTGCTGAACTTCAACAGTAGGATTATGTTACTGTGGTGCTGAACTTCAACAGTAGGATTCTGTTACTGTGGTGCTGAACTTCAACAGTAGGATTCTGTTACTGTGGTGCTGAACTTCAACAGTAGGATTCTGTTACTGTGGTGCTGAACTTCAACAGTAGGATTCTGTTACTGTGGTGCTGAACTTCAACAGTAGGATTCTGTTACTGTGGTGCTGAACTTCAACAGTAGGATTCTGTTACTGTGGTGCCGAACTTCAACAGTAGGATTCTGTTACTGTGGTGCTGAATTTCAACAGTAGGATTCTGTTACTGTGGTGCCGAACTTCAACAGTAGGATTCTGTTACTGTGGTGCTGAACTTCAACAGTAGGATTCTGTTACTGTGGTGCTGAACTTCAACAGTAGGATTCTGTTACTGTGGTGCTGAACTTCAACAGTAGGATTCTGTTACTGTGGTGCTGAACTTCAACAGTAGGATTCTGTTACTGTGGTGCTGAACTTCAACAGTAGGATTCTGTTACTGTGGTGCTGAACTTCAACAGTAGGATTCTGTTACTGTGGTGCCGAACTTCAACAGTAGGATTCTGTTATTGTGGTGCTGAACTTCAACAGGAGGATTCTGTTACTGTGGTGCTGAACTTCAACAGTAGGATTCTGTTACTGTGGTGCTGAACTTCAACAGTAGGATTCTGTTACTGTGGTGCCGAACTTCAACAGTAGGATTCTGTTACTGTGGTGCCGAACTTCAACAGTAGGATTCTGTTACTGTGGTGCCGAACTTCAACAGTAGGATTCTGTTACTGTGGTTTTATTGTAATATACCACCATTTTCTTAACTATATATCTAACTTACAGGACTATGAATCTAAAATATGTGAATATATGCAGCCTATTTCTCCAAACTACCTAGTGGAAAGACATACAATAAATATGATGAATTTCTCTATTCTCTTTGTTTCATTCATTTGAATCTCAATTTTATTCCAAATTGAATCTGGGATAAATCTACTGTAACAGCTAATGATTTTGTATGACAGTGTAGTCTGTGTAGAAATCAGTAAGTGCTTGTTAAGAAAAAGTGTGCGACTGGTAATCATGTTCTGCTTCAGCCAACCTGACTGAGACACACACACACACACACACACGGCACAGCCTCCACTCCCTTCTCTCTCTCTCTCTCTTCTCTCTCTCTCTCTCTCTCTCTCTCTCTCTCTCTCTCTCTCTCTCTCTCTCTCTCTCTCTCTCTCTCTCTCTCTCTCTCTCTCTCTCTCTCTCTCTCTCTCTCTCTCTCTCTCTCTCTCTCTCTCTCTCTCTCTCTCTCTCTCTCTCTCTCTCTCTCTCTCTCTCTCTCTCTCTCTCTCTCTCCATGGCACCGGTTTAATAAAGTAGCAAAAAAAATTTGCTTTTCTGCTGCTTCCCTCACTCGGATCCGACCGGTTGTCCTATAGGTCCTTTCAGAACGGGTTTTTTACAAATCAATTTAGGCACACCTCTGGACCAGGTCTGTCTGCAGTGAGCTACTGGGGGTGAACAACCATTTCAATTAAATTACATCAGATCTAATTTAGCCAGATATCTCTGAATGTGTGACATGTAATAGAGAAGGAGAACATTATAAGAATGAGGGGAAATTATCCCTGAGTCCACCATCTTTTAGTTGTATAAATCCATTGTGGCTTTGGTTCCCTTAAAATGGCAAAATGGCAGCAATGCCACGGAGATCGTGAGCTGCGGGGGCCCGTCAGCGGCTCGGGCTTCTCTGCCTCGAAGTGGGATCAGAAGGTGTCCAGCTTGTCTGGGAGAGAGGCGTTGCGTTGGTGTCCGCGGCACATCTGGTTTTCCCTTTATAATCTGTGATTGTTTAAAGTCCCTGCCACATGCGCCTCGTGTCTGAGCCGTTGAATTGCGACTCCACTTTTATCTCTACCCAGATGTTTTGCCTCTTTGATTGCCTTGCGGAGGTCGTGGCTGGTCTGTTTATACTCGTCCATGTTCCCGGTCTCCTTACTGTGGTTAAATGCGGTGGTTCACGCTTTCAGTTTAGCGCGAATACTGCCATCAATCCACGTTTGTTGGTTGGGGAATGTTTTCGAATCTTCACTGTTGGGACAACATCCTCTATGCACTTTCTGATGAACACAGTGACAGAGTCATTGTATTCGTCTATGTTATTCTCGGAAGCGACCCGGAACATTTCCTAATCCATGGAAGACAAAACTTTGCTGGAGCATAGATTCCGATTGGTCTGACCAGCGTTGAACAGTTCTAGTCACGGGCACTTCCTGCTTCAGCTTCTGCCTATACTGTAGGTGGAAAGGAGGAGGATGGAGGAGTGATCCAATTTGCCGAAAGGGGGGCGGGGGAGGGCTTTGTAGCCGTCCCAGAAGGGAGAGTAGCAGTGATCCTACAGTGAGGGAAAAAAGTATTTGATCCCCTGCTGATTTTGTACGTTTGCCCACTGACAAAGACATGATCAGTCTATAATTTTAATGGTAGGTTTATTTGAACAGTGAGAGACAGAATAGCAACACAAAAATCAAGAAAAACGCATGTAAAAAATGTTATAAATTGATTTGCATTTTAATGAGGGAAATAAGTATTTGACCCCCTCTCAATCAGAAAGATTTATGGCTCCCAGCTGTCTTTTATACAGGTAACGAGCTGAGATTAGGAGCATATTCTTAAAGGGAGTGCTCCTAATCTCAGCTTGTTACCTGTATAAAAGACACCTGTCCACAGAAGCAATCAATCAATCAGATTCCAAACTCTCCACCATGGCCAAGACCAAAGAGCTCTCCAAGGATGTCAGGGACAAGATTGTAGACCTATACAAGGCTGGAATGCGCTACAAGACCATCGCCAAGCAGCTTGGTGAGAAGGTGACAACAGTTGGTGCGATTATTCGCAAATGGAAGAAACACAAAATAACTTTCAATCTCCCTCGGCCTGGGGCTTCATGCAAGATCTCACCTCGTGGAGTTGCAATGATCATGAGAACGGTGAGGAATCAGCCCAGAACTACACAGGAGGATCTTGTCAATGATCTCAAGGCAGCTGGGACCATAGTCACCAAGAAAACAATTGGTTACACACTACACCGTGAAGGACTGAAATCCTGCAGCGCCCACAAGGTCCCCCTGCTCAAGAAAGCACATATACAGGCCCATCTGAAGTTTGCCAATGAACATCTGAATGATTCAGAGGAGAACTGGGTGAAAGTGTTGTGGTCAGATGAGACCAAAATTGAGCTCTTTGCCATCAACTCAACTCGCCGTGTTTGGAGGAGGAGGAATGCTGCCTATGACCGCAAGAACACCATCCCCACCGTCAAACATGGAGGTGGAAACATTATGCTTTGGGGGTGTTTTTCTGCTAAGGGGACAGGACAACTTCACCGCATCAAAGGGACGATGGACGGGGCCATGTACCGTCAAATCTTGGGTGAGAACCTCCTTCCCTCAGCCAGGGCATTGAAAATGGGTCGGGATGGGTATTCCAGCATGACAATGACCCAAAACACACGGCCAAGGCAACAAAGGAGTGGCTCAAGAAGAAGCACATTAAGGTCCTGGAGTGGCCTAGCCAGTCTCCAGACCTTAATCCCATAGAACATCTGTGGAGGGAGCTGAAGGTTTGAGTTGCCAAACGTCAGCCTCAAAACCTTAATGACTTGGAGAATATCTGCAAAGAGGAGTGGGACAAAATCCCTCCTGAGATGTGTATAAACCTGGTGGCCAACTACAAGAAACGTCTGACCTCTGTAATTGCCAACAAGGGTTTTGGCACCAAGTACTAAGTCATGTTTTGCAGAGGGGTCATATACTTATTTCCCTCATTAAAATGCAAATTAATTTGTAACATTTTTCACATGCGTTTTTCTGGATTTTTGTGTTGTTATTCTGTCTCTCACTGTTCAAATAAACCTACCATTAGAATTATAGACTGATCATGTCTTTGTCAGTGGGCAACCATACAAAATCAGCAGGGGATCAAATCCTTTTTTCTTCACTGTAGGTCTGGTCTGCGTAAAAATTTGATGTGTTGGTGAAGTTTTGGTAAAACAGTCTTCAGATTCATTCTGTTAAAATCTCCAGCCACAATGGATCTTCAGGCAGCTGAAGAAATTCGTCATGGCCCCTAAGATCCTCACAAACTTCTATAGATGCACCGTTGAGAGCATTCTGTCAGGCTGCACCACCACCTGGTACGGCAACAGCACCGCCCTCATCTGCATGGCTCTTCAGAGGTACACTGCCTGCCCTCCAGGACATCTACAATACTCAGCGTCAAAGGAAGGCAATGAAGATCACGAAAGACCCCAGTGACCAGTGTCAAGGCCTGCTCACTCTGTTACCATAGCAGCATCAAAGCCGGAACTGAGAGACTGAAAAAACAGCTTCTGTCTCCAGGCCATCAGACGGTTGAACAGCCATCATTAGCTAACACCAACCGCCTTCCTGCGAGGTACTCTGCCCTACACCTTACAGACCTTTTGGTTTATATACAGTTTTTTTCACACAGTGTATGTATACCGTATTTGCGACAAAGCTCATGTTATCTACTGCTGTAGCTACATACCATTTCTCTATTTATTTGCTGCCTATACTCAAGACATGCTGTAGCGATCCTCGTTATCTGAGCCACATTAAAATTCCCACCAAGTGGGTTAAACCCTATTGGCGCAATGCCAAGGGTGTTTGCCTTTCACGCCAGGAGTCGTGGGTTCACTTTGTGCTCCCTCCATTGGCTACAGTATTTATGTACTGGACTCTTGACATACACTATATATATAACAGTATGTGGACACCCCTTCAAATTAGTAGATTTGGCTATTTCAGCCAGACCTGTTGCTGACAGGTGAATAAAATCGAGCACACAGCCATACGATCTCCATAGACAAACATTGGCAGTAGTTAAAAACTACTTGTTTGGGTCAAATCTAAAACAACACAACACAGAGTGAAACCCTCTGTATTGTCAAGTATGGTGGTGGTAGCATCATGTTATGGGTATGCTTGTCACCGGCAGGTACTGGGGAGTTTGTCTGGATCAAAATAAATATGAAAATAGCAAACGCCCAGGTAAAACGTTAGAGGAAAACCTGCCTCAGACTTCTGAATACCTAACCCTGGGCTAGAGTTTTATTTTTCAGCGGGACAATTACACAAATTGTAATGCCAAATACACACCAGAATGGTATTGAGGATTCCTGAGTGATCCAGTCTCAGTATTGATTTAAATATGCTTGAAAATCAGAGACAAGGTTTGAATATTGCTGTGCATCAATGACTCGCAACCAAATTTACTGAGCTTGAGCAATTTGGACAAAAACAATGGAGGGGGAAAAAAGTATTTAGTCAGCCACCAATTGTGCAAGTTCTCCCACTTGAAAAGATGCGAGAGGCCTGTAATTTTCATCATAGGTACACGTCAACTATGACAGACAAATTGAGGAAAAAAAATCCAGAAAATCATATTGTAGGATTTTTTATGAATTTATTTGCAAATTATGGTGGAAAATAAGTATTTGGTCACCTACAAACAAGCAAGATTTCTGGCTCTCACAGACCTGTAACTTCTTCTTTAAGAGGCTCCTCTGTCCTCCACTCGTTACCTGTATTAATGGCACCTGTTTGAACTTGTTATCAGTATAAAAGACACCTGTCCACAACCTCAAACAGTCACACTCCAAACTCCACTATGGCCAAGACCAAAGAGCTGTCAAAGGACACCAGAAACAAAATTGTAGACCTGCACCAGGCTGGGAAGACTGAATCTGCAATAGGTAAGCAGCTTGGTTTGAAGAAATCAACTGTGGGAGCAATTATTAGGAAATGGAAGACATACAAGACCACTGATAATCTCCCTCGATCTGGGGCTCCACGCAAGATCTCACCCTGTGGGGTCAAAATGATCACAAGAACGGTGAGCAAAAATCCCAGAACCACACGGGGGGACCTAGTGAATGACCTGCAGAGAGCTGGGACCAAAGTAACAAAGCCTACCATCAGTAACACACTACGCCGCCAGGGACTCAAATCCTGCAGTGCCAGACGTGTCCCCCTGCTTAAGCCAGTACATGTCCAGGCCCGCCTGAAGTTTGCTAGAGTGCATTTGGATGATCCAGAAGAGGATTGGGAGAATGTCATATGGTCAGATGAAACCAAAATAGAACTTTTTGGTCAAGACTCAACTCGTCGTGTTTGGAGGACAAAGAATGCTGAGTTGCATCCAAAGAACACCATACCTACTGTGAAGCATGGGGGTGGAAACATCATGCTTTGGGGCTGTTTTTCTGCAAAGGGACCAGGACGACTGATCCGTGTAAAGGAAAGAATGAATGGGGCCATGTATCGTGAGATTTTGAGTGAAAACGTCCTTCCATCAGCAAGGGCATTGAAGATGAAACGTGGCTGGGTCTTTCAGCATGACAATGATCCCAAACACACCGCCTGGGCAACGAAGGAGTGGCTTCGTAAGAAGCATTTCAAGGTCCTGGAGTGGCCTAGCCAGTCTCCAGATCTCAACCCCATAGAAAATCTTTGGAGGGAGTTGAAAGTCCGTGTTGCCCAGCGACAGCCCCAAAACATCACTGCTCTAGAAGAGATCTGCATGGAGGAATGGGCCAAAATACCAGCAACAGTGTGTGAAAACCTTGTGAAGACTTACAGAAAACGTTTGACCTGTGTCATTGCCAACAAAGGGTATATAACAAAGTATTGAGAAACTTTTGTTATTGACCAAATACTTATTTTCCACCATAATTTGCAAATAAATTCATAAAAAATCCTTCAATGTGATTTTCTGGATTTTTTTTCCTCATTTTGTCTGTCATAGTTGACATGTACCTATGATGAAAATTACAGGCCTCTCTCATCTTTTTAAGTGGGAGAACTTGCACAATTGGTGGCTGACTAAATACTTTTTTCCCCCACTGTATGTTTCCCTTAGAGTTGTGCAAAGTTGGTATAATCTTATTCAAAATGATTCACAGCTGTATTGGCTGTGTAGTATCTGAAAGTCTATGATTTTGCTGACGTTTGCAAATGGTGTGATAGATTAACTTTACTCTGCTTTGCTGAAACATCTGGAAAGCATTACTACATAGGCTTCTTGGAATAGAGGACATTTGGAGGCCAGGGATTGGTCTATCAAAAACCACCCATCTTATGTTACATAGGATATAAATACCATGTTTTGAACAAAGGACGGGGAGAATAACATATTAGAGATTGGGTCAGTTGTTCTCCGGACTTCTGCAGGAGTCTGTAAATTGATACTGTAATCTTTGATGTAAAAAAACATTATAATCAAGGACAGTGTCAGCGGATTTCTTGTCATCACAGCATAATCAGCATCGTTGTCTTGACACCACAGCTGCCAAAGGTGCTTCCACCAAGTACTCTGGGGCGTGAAGACTTATGCAATCGAGTCATCTTCATACTTTTTTTATTTGGAAAATGTTTTTTAAATAATTTTCTTTCACTTGGAAAATGTGGAGTAGGTTTTTTTAAATTTACATTTTAAGGCAGCAAAATGTGAAGACTGCAAGGGGTTTGTAGACTTTCACTATTGGCACTGCATATAGCCTACACACAGATTGCCATTGGATTACTGACACACTACTGCTTGGATAGTAATCTGACTCATCCTGATATTTCTTGATTTGTGATTATTGTGTATTGTTTCGTATTGACATATTGTATTGTATTAACAGTCTACTTCACTGTTGGAGCTGGTAACACAAGCATTTCGCACACCTGCTATATCTGCAAATCTGTGTACAAGACCAATAAACTTTGATTTGATTTGATAAAAATGCCAAATAGAATCTGTCTCGTGACCAATATAATTCTATTGAATGAGCGTTCCATTTGATCTGAGTCTCTCCTGCTCGTCTCCTCTCTGCTCTCCTCTGCCTCCCCGTCCCCATCTGTACCAATGCAATAATACAGGATATTCATGGTTTGTGGTGCAGCTCGCTCTCTCCCCCCAGTTGATAGTGACGTAGACGAGCGTGCGTGTGTGTGTGTGACTTTAGGTGAAGGGGGCGGTGGAGAGGCGTGCAGGGGAGAGCGTGGCATTGCTCACGTTGAATAGCAAAGGCTACTGCGATGCTTCCGAATAGGGACATAATATCAACCTTTAGAAATGAATAGGAATAGTGGAAAATACAATATTCAATCTGGATTTTAAGGTGTAATTAAAATATAAAAATCTGGAGCTTCCGACGCTTGTGTGCCAAAATGATATCCATTGATCATCAAATGGAATATTTACACATGATTTATGTGAGGTCGTCGTAACGTTGGATATAGCTGTGTCATATTTTTTAAATAAATTGACCAACGGACTGGACAGCAAAAGGATCATCAGAATACATTTTCTGCGCTAACGCAGAGGAGACGGACTAGAGACGAGGCAAGCACTGCTGTCTCTCGCTCTCTCGGCTTGCGGGAGAAGAGAAGAGCTGTTTGTTTTGCATGGATTCGTGCTCCAAAGTTCCATCCATCCCTTCCAACGTCCTCGTCACCGAGGTGGGGCTTAACGTTACGGGGCAAGAGGAGAGGAGAGGAAAAGAAGAGCGAGCCATCACTTCTCCGGTTTGATCGATCGGCCGGAAGCAGAACGGGCTTGGGGACCAGCTTGATTGCGCGTGAGGAAACCGATATCGCCCCTGGGGTATTCTTTCAACGGCAGGAGGTAGTCTACAGCACGTTTGACTGAGGAGTAGGAAGTGCTGATACAAACGATATGAACGTTCACTGCTGAATGATAGATACCTCGGAGTGAAAGGGTCGATTGGAAAAGGGGCATTACGCAGTGTCGAAAACACTTCAGAATACAAAATACAGGTAGGCTGTAATGAAATGAATTCGTCTGGGGTCTCGTTACTAGCAATGATCCGCGTGCTATAGCCTCCTATAGATTCGAGGCTACCGCGTTTCTGGTTAGTGATGCAGACAGACCGCTACACCGATTTCCGAGGCGGTACTGAAATTATGACGCGGTGTTATGTATTTGCGTATAATTAATAACTCTAGCCTATAATAAGGCCAATGATAATGTGAGCCTTAAAACCCAACCGGTGGCCTTATGGTTCCACTAGGCTATTCATGCAGGATGGCTTGACAGCATCACAGCAAATGTCGCCTGGCTATGCGTTGTGAGTCAGGCAACATGTCCATCTCCAGAGTTGAGGATGAGGATGTGTTTGAGCGGTGCCCTCTCTGTATACTAAAGCGGCGTGCCATGCCAAGCTATGATGGGCTAGCCTACCACCTGGCTGTGTCCGGCCTATGGATGATTAATTAGGCTACCATTATCACATGACCTTTATTATTTACACCACTGTGTCACTATTATGGAAGGAAGCATAGTGACGTTTCTGATGACGAGGGTAGCAGGCAGTAGCTGCTACAGTGTTGCATGCAGGCTCTATGTGTCACTCATATTCATTATGTTCATAATAGAGGCATGCCGGTGTAGCCTATTTGTAGGCTATGCCAGGGATTTCCCCTTGGGTAAGAGGGAATCAGATGTGTCTGTGACTGTGAGAGGAGGAAAAAAAAGCCTTATGGGTGATTTGATTTGACAGCTGAGGCTAGGTGTCTCCATGTCGCCTGCTGAGTCCGCTGAGTGCCTGTTCGCGGGCCTCTCAAATAGCCACCTTTTAAACGAGACCCTGTGTGAGGGCCGGAGGGAGGGAGAGATGGAGGCCTATCTATCTATGTATGCACATACGAAGCTGCCCTCTTCACAGCGCCACGTTAGGGAGGTCCTTCAATTGTATCACAATATAGGTACAGATTTTTGACAACGTTTTGAAGGCCTACAGCCTATTGCAAATGCATAGCCCTTTCGAATGAATATTTCAAACCCTCAATATTAAGTTGTTCTTATACCTGTGTAATAACATTGTAATTACTCTGGTAAAAAAAACAACAACATGTTATTACACAGTAATTGCCTAAATTGCATAGTATGGAGTTGGTGTTCTCCATGTGGCTGAATGTTGTGGTCCTCTGTAGCTCAATTGGTAGAGCATGGCGCTTGTAACGCCAGGGTAGTGGGTTCGATCCCCGGGACCACCCATACGTAAAAATGTATGCGCACATGACTGTAAGTCGCTTTGGATAAAAGCGTCTGCTAAATGGCATATTATTATTATTATTATTATTGTAGTTTGCGGCGCTTGTAGCGCTGACAGTTTGTTTTACGCGTCATCACGCGGTGAAACATCGGAAGCCTTTCCCTTTTCAATGGAAGGAAAGCGAGAGAAGGGGAGCGTTGAGCGATGCGAGCGAGGGGCGAGGGAGCTGAACAGGTTGAGCGATGCGAGCGAGGGGCGAGGGAGCTGAACAGGTTGAGCGATGCGAGCGAGGGCGAGGGAGCTGAACAGGTTGAGCGATGCGAGCGAGGGCGAGGGAGCTGAACAGGTTGAGCGATGCGAGCGAGGGCGAGGGAGCTGAACAGGTTGAGCGATGCGAGCGAGGGCGAGGGAGCTGAACAGGTTGGGGCTAGGGTTGGGGAAAGCTGGACTTTATTCGAATCCTCCGCAATATCGTGATGCGAGTGACCAATCGAAGCTCACCATATATTTTTTTGTACCCTTTACTGAAGGGGTTCCCAAAGTGTTTTCACCCACGACCCCATTTTGATATCTGAAGATTCTTGCAACCCCACCATGTGACTTTTTTTTGTAATTAACAGCAAATGTTTACTTTTTTCTTTGGGGCTATGGCAGTCAATTGAAAAACATTCTAACAGTATTTCTGATTGTCTTCTCAACTCACCATCACATACTTTTAACGCGGGGCTATGACAGTCAAATGCAAATGAGTCTGACATAATGTCTCTTATCTCACCACCACTAATGAGATGGGTGTGGCTTGATGCATGTCGCGTCGGAGCTTTCTCAAAGTCAGGGGGCGGCAGTGCAAAACTCAAAAAATCGATCCAGGTTGGATGTGACAGCAGAGCTGAGGGGCGCTGTGACCGTTGGTCACG
Organism: Coregonus lavaretus; assembly: GCF_964263955.1. Classification (NCBI taxonomy): domain Eukaryota; kingdom Metazoa; phylum Chordata; class Actinopteri; order Salmoniformes; family Salmonidae; genus Coregonus; species Coregonus lavaretus. The sequence goes on from NC_140005.1 coordinate 4,112,070, forward strand.
GTAATCCCATCCAAAACTGCACAAATGATTGGCGCTGATGGGGAGCCTACCAAACTTGCAAATGGCCCTCGCTAATGGCATGGTACTCAGCGCTCTATTGTCCCTCTAACCACTCTCTAAACACTTCATTATTTAATTTGAATAATTGGAATGGTGAGGACAAATGGTGATGGGAGTAAGAGTTCCCGTTCTGAAATGGACATGGGAAAGCCCCGGACCCAATATGCACAAATTAATTTGTAAAAGCCGTTCTGAAAGCACCTATAGGACAACCCGTCCGATCCGAGTGAGGGAAGCAGCAGAAAAGCAATTTTTTTTGCTACTTTATTTAACCAGAGCCATGGAGAAGGGGAGAAAGAGAGAGAGAGAGAGAGCTGTAGGCTATTAGGGAGTGGAGGCTGTGCCGTTTGTGTGTGTGTGTGTGTGTGTGTGTGTGTGTGTGTGTGTGTGTGTGAATAAGACATGGGAGGCTCGGAGCACCGGAGCAGGCACGGTAGGAGAGACCAGAACCACTGATATCTCCGACTAGACTAACTCGTTGCTAGTCATTTATCATCCCATCTGATTACATAGCACCTGTCTTGATTGCATCCCACTGAGCGAAGCTAGCTAACGAGGCTAAATGGAGGCTACCCATAACGTTGCTGCTCTTCTCACCATCCTACACATGACAACAACTCCGTTCAGATCCTAAACAGCAGCCTACCTGTTGGCGTTTGGTCGTTGTACCCTTTCTTTATCATTCTACTTTTGATTCTGTCATTTTAATTCCACCTTCCATTGATTAGATATCACCAGACTTGCCACACAAGCAGAGCAGCAATGCTATTGTCTCTCTCTCTACATTTTAGTCATTTAGCAGACGCTCTTATCCAGAGCGACTTATTTTATTTTTTTTCTTCATACTGGGAAATGAACCCACATCCCTGCCGGCCATACCCTCCCCTACCTTGGACAACGCTGGGCCAATTGTGCGCCGCCCCATGGGTCTCCCGGTTGCGGCCGGCTGCGACAGAGCCTGGACTCGAACCAGGAATCTCTAGTGGCACAGCTAGCACTGCGATGCAGTGCCTTAGACCACTGCGCCACTCGGGAGTCTCAAGGATCAGAGCGCATGCCTTTTTTTTGTGGCTTTTTCCCAATCATCAATATAGAGTGGCATATGTTTAGATTTCTCAGACATTCCCAGGTTTATAGGCCTATCACAACTCAATAAATCATGGATTTTATTGTGATGGTATAGGCCAGTGGTTCCCAACTCCAGTCCTTGTGTAACACCACCAGTACACATTTTTGTTGTAGCCCCGTGATTCCTCATCGAGGGCTTGAGGATTAGTTGGCAAGTTGAATCAAGTGTGCTTGTCTGGGGCTACAAGAAAAATGTGTACTGTTGGGGTACTTGGGAAACACTGGTGTAGGCTGTATTAAATTGATTTCTTAGACTTTAAATGTTTATGTTAATTAACAGTCAATATCTATTTGTTAATGGCCATCAAAATGTTAGCTATTAAAATCAGATCCAACAATCATATCAAGGGATTAGAAATCCAGGGCTTAAAAACAAAGCTGTCATTGTACGCTGATGATTCATGTTTTCTTTTAAATCCACAACTTGAATCCCTCCACAGCCTCATAGAGGATCTAGATACATTTTCTAACCTCTCTGGATTACAACCAAATTATGATAAATGTACTATATTACGTATTGGATCACTAAAAAATAAAATGTTTACATTACCATGTAGTTTACCAATAAAATGGTCTGATGGTGATGTGGATATACTCGGAATACATATCCCAAATGAAATAAATGATCTCACGCCAATACATTTTAATAGAAAGTTAGCAAAAATAGATAAGATCTTGCTACCATGGAAATGTAAATACCTGTCAATTTGTGGAAAAATCACCCTGATTAACTCTTTAGTATTATCCCAGTTTACCTATTTGCTTATGGTCTTGCCTACGCCTAGCGAACAGTTTTTAAAATTATATGAGAAAAAAATATTCCATTTTACAACCACTCACTTTCAGTTATTTGAAAAGGAAATAATCTCCCAAATATCACCATTTCTAAAACAAGCCATAGAAAGTTGGTTGCAATTTCAATTTAGTCCTCCAGAAATGACAGAACAAATAATGCAACAAATATTGTGGTTAAACTCAAATATACTAATTGATAAAAAACCATAATTTTTTGACAAAATGTTTAAAAAAGGTATAATCTTCATAAATGATATCATAGGTAGGACTGGTGGAGTTATTTTGCACATGCAGCTAACAAAAACATATGGAAATGTCTGCTCGACCCAAAATTACAACTAAATAAATAAATAAAATAAATAAATAAATAAATAATTGCAGCCTTACCGCAAAAATGGAAGAGGAAAGTGGAAGGGGGAGAAAGTAAGGAACTTGTCTGTCGGCCTTGCATTAAAGAACATAATTGGTTAAAGAAAACTGTGATAAATAAAAAAGTATACCAGTTTCATTTAAGGACCAAAGGATTGACAGCCGTCCCATATAGATTGCAAAATAGTTGGGAAGAGATCTTTGACGTACTGATTCCATGGCATAGTGTTTATGAACTGATACGCAAAACGACGCCGGATTCAAAACTTTTCAATTAAAATTATTATACAAAATTCTTGCTAACAATATAATGTTATTTATATGGGGGATACAATCTTCCTAGCTCCGCAGATTTTGCTGCGAAGAGACAGAATCATTAGATCATTTGTTTTGGTTCTGTCCATTTGTAGCTTGTTTTTGGACACAGGTCCAGGAATGGCTGAAGGATTGCAATGTTTACCTGGAGCTAACCCTGCAGATAGCACTACTGGGTGATCTGAAAAGTCATAGTCAATCGATCAATAATATAATAATACTTTTAGCAAAACATTTTATTTTCAATTTACAATCTGTAGAAACAATGAGAATTGAAAGGTATAAATACAGTGGGGAAAAAAAGTATTTAGTCAGCCACCAATTGTGCAAGTTCTCCCACTTAAAAAGATGAGAGAGGCCTGTAATTTTCATCATAGGTACACGTCAACTATGACAGACAGAATGAGATTTTTTTTCTCCAGAAAATCACATTGTAGGATTTTTAATGAATTTATTTGCAAATTATGGTGGAAAATAAGTATTTGGTCACCTACAAACAAGCAAGATTTCTGGCTCTCACAGACCTGTAACTTCTTCTTTAAGAGGCTCCTCTGTCCTCCACTTGTTACCTGTATTAATGGCAACTGTTTGAACTTGTTATCAGTATAAAAGACACCTGTCCACAACCTCAAACAGTCACACTCCAAACTCCACTATGGCCAAGACCAAAGAGCTGTCAAAGGACACCAGAAACAAAATTGTAGACCTGCACCAGGCTGGGAAGACTGAATCTGCAATAGGTAAGCAGCTTGGTTTGAAGAAATCAACTGTGGGAGCAATTATTAGGAAATGGAAGACATACAAGACCACTGATAATCTCCCTCGATCTGGGGCTCCACGCAAGATCTCACCCCGTGGGGTCAAAATGATCACAAGAACGGTGAGCAAAAATCCCAGAACCACACAGGGGGACCTAGTGAATGACCTGCAGAGAGCTGGGACCAAAGTAACAAAGCCTACCATCAGTAACACACTACGCCGCCAGGGACTCAAATCCTGCAGTGCCAGACGTGTCCCCCTGCTTAAGCCAGTACATGTCCAGGCCAGTCTGAAGTTTGCTAGAGTGCATTTGGATGATCCAGAAGAGGATTGGGAGAATGTCATATGGTCAGATGAAACCAAAATAGAACTTTTTGGTAAAAACTCAACTCGTCGTGTTTGGAGGACAAAGAATGCTAAGTTGCATCCAAAGAACACCATACCTACTGTGAAGCATGGGGGTGGAAACATCATGCTTTGGGGCTGTTTTTATGCAAAGGGACCAGGACGACTGATCCGTGTAAAGGAAAGAATGAATGGGGCCATGTATCGTGAGATTTTGAGTGAAAACCTCCTTCCATCAGCAAGGGCATTGAAGATGAAACGTGGCTGGGTCTTTCAGTATGACAATGATCCCAAACACACCGCCCGGGCAACGAAGGAGTGGCTTCGTAAGAAGCATTTCAAGGTCCTGGAGTGGCCTAGCCAGTCTCCAGATCTCAACCCCATAGAAAATCTTTGGAGGGAGTTGAAAGTCCGTGTTGCCCAGCAACAGCCCCAAAACATCACTGCTCTAGAGGAGATCTGCATGGAGGAATGGGCCAAAATACCAGCAACGGTGTTTGAAAACCTTGTGAAGACTTACAGAAAACGTTTGACCTGTGTCATTGCCAACAAAGGGTATATAACAAAGTATTGAGAAACTTTTGTTATTGACCAAATACTTATTTTCCACCATAATTTGCAAATAAATTCATTAAAAATCCTACAATGTGATTTTCTGGATTTCTTTTTCTCATTTTGTCTGTCATAGTTGACGTGTACCTATGATGAAAATTACAGGCCTCTCTCATCTTTTTAAGTGGGAGAACTTGCACAATTGGTGGCTGACTAAATACTTTTTTTCCCCACTGTATATACATATATATATATATATATATATATATATATATATATATATATATATATATATATATATATATATATTTGCGAGAATAAAAACATATGGGGGATTGGAAGTGATGCAGACAATTACATTGATGGAAGTTACAATCTATCTGCAATATTAAAGCTGATCTACCCCCTATATATATATATAAATTAACGGTCAATTACCGTTAGATCGGCAGTCATTTGCATGACAATTACCGGCTGACAAAATGTTGTGACCACCACAGCCCTTGTTCTCTCTCTGATAGTTTGACTTCTCTGACTTATGCCTGATTGTGCAGAGCAGAAGAGGCCTTGCCAGGAGAGGCTTTCCAGAAAAGGCCCTGCCAGAAGAGGCCCTGCCAGGAGAGGCTTTCCAGAAAAGGCCCTGCCAGAAGAGGCTTTCCAGAAAAGGCCCTGCCAGAAGAGGCCCTGCCAGAAGAGGCCCTGCCAGAAGAGGCTTTCCAGAAAAGGCCCTGCCAGAAGAGGCCCTGCCAGAAGAGGCTTTCCAGAAAAGGACCTGCCAGAAGAGGCCCTGCCAGAAGAGACCCTTCCACAAGAGGCTTTCCACAAAAGGCCCTGCCAGAAGAGGCCTTGCCAGAAGAGGCTTTCCAGAAAAGGCCCTGCCAGAAGAGGCTTTACAGAAAAGGCCCTGCCAGAAGAGACCCTTCCACAAGAGGCCTTGCAAGAAGAGGCCCTGCCAGAAGAGACCCTTCCACAAGAGGCCTTGCCAGAAGAGACCCTGCCACAAGAGCCCTGCTGGAAGAGGCCTTGCCAGAAGAGGCCCTGCCAGAAGTCTGAAGAGTTTTGTAGATTAATCTTCCTCTACTCTAAATCTGGAAAGGATTTTTGGCGCTTGAAATGTTGTCAATCTTTTACAAATCCTCCTCCAGCCCTATTTTGATACATGCTCGATGAGACTGTATAGGGCTGCAAAATTCAGGTAATTTAGAGACGATGGAGCAATTTGGAAAATAGACAAAATTCCAGGCAAATCCTGGTTGACGTATTCACGGATTTCCCCATAATTCCAGGAATCTTCCAACCAGGATTTCTGAACAAAAAAACCAAACAGGGAATTTGGGGGACATGTACAGAATTTTGTAACTCATACTGTATCTGCTTGAAATTGTGTCTCTTTTCCAAATTGCTCCATTGTCTCTTTTTCAAAAGATAATACACTCATGGAGCCTTCTCCTTCCTTCGCTACTTTCTAAACACTTTGCGAATGTGCGTTCATAGGCAAAAATACTTACCTAGAATGAGACTTTAATTCCTCATTGTATTGAGAAGGTGAAGGGAAATGGGTATGCTTCTGTAATAAAACTTGTAATCATCCTCAGTTGGATTGAGGACAGAAACAGAATGATCTGGCTAATAATGGCTGTAGCCTTCTGGGAGATTTGTTCTAATTGATCCTAAACTGCCTGTGTGCTTCATGGGTCTCAGGCGAGGTGGCTGGCTGTGATGGGGCTGAGCAGGAGCCCCATCTGCCCCCCCCCCCCCCCCCCCCCCACAAAGATAAAGAGTGCAGACTTTAATAAATGTCTCCCGTTAGTTCTCATCAGCTCTCTTAGCCTCAACAGATGGGGTGGCCAAAGAAATAGAATTACTTGAATAGAGATTCCAGTCAAAATTGCTTCTAGTGATGTAATTTCTATGGTTCTAGCTAACTGTTCTCCCTGTGCCCGCTGCCCGTCAGCACTCATCATCTCTGTCGGTCAGCCAGTCTTAACGTGTGGTGTCCGGCTAACTGTTCTGTTCTCCATGTCCCCCGCAGTCTGCACACGTCCTCTGGCCCCGTACCCCTTCCATCATAAGGAGCATGGTCATGTTCGTTTAGAGTTCGGTCCAGGAGGGGCTTAAGATCCTTAGCCATTTAGGTTCATGAATTTGGACAATATCTGTATAGCTATTGTATGGAACGATTTCAGTGCCAACAGCAATTGTATTTGAATTCCATAATTTAGAATTTGTATTAGGATATTGAATTTGAATTTAAAACCTCTAAAAGCCTGGGGGGGTTTTAGTTTTTTGGGGGGGGGGGATTTATTTAGTCGCACCAAAGAAAATAAGTGAAAGACAAAACAGTACAGATAAAAAACGGGTAAAAACAGTGTGCAGGTGAGGTTGGAAACCCAAAAGGTATTTTATGAAAACCACACCACAAATATACATTTATAAAAAAAGTTTGTTCAATGAGTTAAACAAAGCATATTAATTATAATTGTACATGATATATCAGTATACAAGAAAAAACATGTTTGATTATGGGTGTGAGTGTGAGAGTTAGGCTACATGGAGGGGATTATTGGGTAGTTTGGTTCATCAGGCTGACCCCCAGTCTTCATGGAGGGGATTATTGGGTAGTTTGGTTCATCAGGCTGACCCCCAGTCTTCATGGAGGGGATTATTGGGCAGTTTGGTTCATCAGGCTGACCCCCAGTCTTCATGGAGGGGATTATTGGGTAGTTTGGTTCATCAGGCTGACCCCCAGTCTTCATGGAGGGGATTCTTGCGTAGTTTGGTTCATCAGGCTGACCCCCAGTCTTCATGGAGGGGATTCTTGGGTAGTTTGGTTCATCAGGCTGACCCCCAGTCTTCATGGAGGGGATTCTTGGGTAGTTTGGTTCATCAGGCTGACCCCCCAGTCTTCGCTTGAAGTTATTGAGGGATGATGAGGTTTTGGCAATGTGAAAATAAGAATTATAGAGTATGGTACCTCTGTATCTGATAGAGCTAACATATGGAATTGTTTTAAGATGGTCATACCATGGATCATTAAGCTATTTGATTTGGAATTTTCGGACCCCTGCATGTATAAAACAAATAAATAAAAACGTGATTTGATAAAATATTGAATCTGGCCTTTGCTACTATAGCCCATAGAAATGCATTGAATAACACATTCATAAATGGCAAAACAGACAGTCAAAAAAGAACTCATAAGGAATAAGGTTTTGAAGTGTCTGTCTTATATCTAGGAGATTGTTACATGCCGGTACTGGGTCAGACAACGCCACTGAAGCGCCATAGGGCAGAACAAGCTACACCTTCGTGTTCAGGATTTTGTTTTGTTTTTTTGTTGGCACAAAACTACCTCCATACTTCCATTAATTTGTATGGGGTTACCTTCAGACGAGTCCTGTGACACTTGGGGAGGGGGGGGTCGTAGAGTAAAACGGAGAACACCATCGTGTTCGTGAGAGTCTCATCTTTCCATAGTGATATTAGTTAGTGAGCCAAACCGTTCGGACGTTGCAGACGTTTCCGTGAGAAGACCGATTTTCGGTAGCTCTGCCACTTTCCACCGTAGATAGGCGGATGCGGTGGATTGAGACGCAGCCCATGCAAAACGCTAGATATCTCTAGCTTAAACTGTAGGATTTTGATGGGGAATTTTGTTTTATGTTAATTAGATTGACGCACGGGTAAACTCTTGGGTTGATGTTTTTAAATTTGTAATGCACAAATTGAATAATTTAATTCATAAATTGAACTTGTATTACATGATTTGATAGTTAATTGAATGAATATTGCATTCAGTAAAAATAAAAAATAAATAAAAATATTCAAATTAAATATGTATATATTCAGTTTAAATATGGTAGATATTGCATTCATTGTCTGTGTATCAAGTATACAAGCTATAATTTCAAGTTTATCAAAGTTTCATATATTTAACTTCTCAGATGCATTCAGATTCAGTTTTCAAATTCAGTTCACTAAATTCAGATTCAATACCAGAGACAACATCCTGCTACTTTGCCAGCCAGGAAAGGTAGAGGAGAACAGATAGAATCAAACGCTCCTCTGTGTCAGTGGGTGCTGTAGGTGGGTGTGGTGCAGGAATCAGATGCAGGACGCAGAAAGATAAGTCCAATAGACTTTAGTGAAAAGCACACTCAAAATCACGAGTCAAACGCCCGGAGGCGAGAAAGTCCGCACACAGGCGAAAACCAAAAGGCGCACAAAACAGTGCGTAAATAACCTCCTAACACAGAGGAGGAAAAATACGAAATGCACAAGGCAACAGTAGCGCACAAACACGACAGCGAAACAATAACACACAAACACAGACACACACAACGAGAACTAAATAGAACACTAACGAGGACTAACTAGACACAGGTGTACAACATCAAGACCAAACCAAACGAACATGAAACATAGATCGGTGGCAGCTAGTACTCCGGAGACGACGACCGCCGAAGCCTGCCCGAACCAGGAGGAGGAGCAGCCTCGGCCGAAACCGTGACACTCTGTGGTAAAACAGAAGCTTCTGGCGGTCTCTGAAGCCAATGTGGAATGTTTAATTCGTTTTCGTCCTATAAATTTGGCTCTGGCATTTGAACCGCTTTGGCTATAAACTATTATGACCCCATTCCTGAAAGCTAAGACTCTCCGGAACACGGACATGCCTTCTGTTCCCCTTTATAGTGATCACAGGCCACGCAGCACATGTTAGAAGGGAGTGTCACAAAAAAAAAACATAATTTGGCCTCCATAAGAATATAGTAGTTAAACAACCCTGTCTTAGCCCTTCTAAGGATAGCCTTTCCACATTCCTATTTAATCTTGCTCTTGTGACTGACTGGGTTTGAACCAGGGTCTCCTGCATATCACACGACTGTGTTAGCCCACTTAATTAAAGCCCATTGGGAGGAGTTCAGGAAGCAATTTTCAGGTTTCAGACAAATTACTCATCACGCGAGCGTGGTCACCGAACCACCTGTGTTGCACTTCACTGACCTCTTCCTTGACGAGACCCATCCAAGTCAGAGGACCAATGTCTAGGCTTTAGCTCAACAGGCTAACACAGTCTTAACCCAGTCAGTCACGTTACCCTTCTAATGACAACCCTTGCCGGAGACATGAAACTAACACGTCTTCAGGTTGCTCATCACATAATCATGGGTCACCATGATAGTAACCTTACTGGAACTTGAAGACTGTTAGTGTAGCAGATGGGGATCTGTGGAACTCACTCCTCAGCCTGAAGTTTCGCCCCTTACGCAATTGAAGAAGGCCTTTTTTAATTGGACGATGAGTCGGAATGATTCTGGAAGGGCATCTCCCCCTTGCCTCTCCCCTATCTCCCCCTATCTACCCTATCTCCCCCTATCTCCCCCTGCCTCCTATCTCCCCCTGCCTCCCTTATCTACCCCTGCCTCCCCTATCTGCCCTATCTCCCCCTATATCCCCTATCTCCCCCTTTCCCCTATCTCCCCCTGCCTCCCCTATCCCCCCTATCTACACCTGCCTCCCCTATCTCCCCCTATCTCCCCCTGCCTCCTATCTCCCCCTGCCTCCCCATCCCCCCTATCTCCCCTGCCTCCCCTATCCCCCCTATCTCCCCCTGCCTCCCCTATCCCCCCTATCTCCCCCTGCCTCCTATCTCCCCCTGCCTCCCCTATCCCCCCTATCTCCCCCTGCCTCCCCTATCTCTCTGTCTCTCCTCTCTCTCTAACCCTCTCTCTCTTCTTTCTTTCTTCCTGTGTTTGTTTAGATTCAATCTACAGCTCTTTGTTTTCAGTCGTCCCCCTGTTATAATCTGTTTCTTGCTCTCTTTCTATCTCTCTCTTCCTTGTTTACTTCTGTCCATCTCTTCCTCTCTTTCTATCTCTCTCTTCCTTGTTTACTTCTGTCCATCTCTTCCTCTCTTTCTATATCTCTCTTCCTTGTTTACTTCTGTCCATCTCTTCCTCTCTTTCTATCTCTCTCTTCCTTGTTTACTTCTGTCCATCTCTTCCTCTCTTTCTATCTCTCTCTTCCTTGTTTACTTCTGTCCATCTCTTCCTCTCTTTCTATCTCTTTCTTCCTTGTTTACTTCTGTCCATCTCTTCCTCTCTTTCTATCTCTCTCTTCCTTGTTTA
>NC_140005.1:4122720-4185647 GCF_964263955.1 Coregonus lavaretus
CTTAGCCTCAACAGATGGGGTGGCCAAAGAAATAGAATTACTTGAATAGAGATTCCAGTCAAAATTGCTTCTAGTGATGTAATTTCTATGGTTCTAGCTAACTGTTCTCCCTGTGCCCGCTGCCCGTCAGCACTCATCATCTCTGTCGGTCAGCCAGTCTTAACGTGTGGTGTCCGGCTAACTGTTCTGTTCTCCATGTCCCCCGCAGTCTGCACACGTCCTCTGGCCCCGTACCCCTTCCATCATAAGGAGCATGGTCATGTTCGTTTAGAGTTCGGTCCAGGAGGGGCTTAAGATCCTTAGCCATTTAGGTTCATGAATTTGGACAATATCTGTATAGCTATTGTATGGAACGATTTCAGTGCCAACAGCAATTGTATTTGAATTCCATAATTTAGAATTTGTATTAGGATATTGAATTTGAATTTAAAACCTCTAAAAGCCTGGGGGGGGTTTTAGTTTTTTGGGGGGGGGGGATTTATTTAGTCGCACCAAAGAAAATAAGTGAAAGACAAAACAGTACAGATAAAAAACGGGTAAAAACAGTGTGCAGGTGAGGTTGGAAACCCAAAAGGTATTTTATGAAAACCACACCACAAATATACATTTATAAAAAAAGTTTGTTCAATGAGTTAAACAAAGCATATTAATTATAATTGTACATGATATATCAGTATACAAGAAAAAACATGTTTGATTATGGGTGTGAGTGTGAGAGTTAGGCTACATGGAGGGGATTATTGGGTAGTTTGGTTCATCAGGCTGACCCCCAGTCTTCATGGAGGGGATTATTGGGTAGTTTGGTTCATCAGGCTGACCCCCAGTCTTCATGGAGGGGATTATTGGGCAGTTTGGTTCATCAGGCTGACCCCCAGTCTTCATGGAGGGGATTATTGGGTAGTTTGGTTCATCAGGCTGACCCCCAGTCTTCATGGAGGGGATTCTTGCGTAGTTTGGTTCATCAGGCTGACCCCCAGTCTTCATGGAGGGGATTCTTGGGTAGTTTGGTTCATCAGGCTGACCCCCAGTCTTCATGGAGGGGATTCTTGGGTAGTTTGGTTCATCAGGCTGACCCCCCAGTCTTCGCTTGAAGTTATTGAGGGATGATGAGGTTTTGGCAATGTGAAAATAAGAATTATAGAGTATGGTACCTCTGTATCTGATAGAGCTAACATATGGAATTGTTTTAAGATGGTCATACCATGGATCATTAAGCTATTTGATTTGGAATTTTCGGACCCCTGCATGTATAAAACAAATAAATAAAAACGTGATTTGATAAAATATTGAATCTGGCCTTTGCTACTATAGCCCATAGAAATGCATTGAATAACACATTCATAAATGGCAAAACAGACAGTCAAAAAAGAACTCATAAGGAATAAGGTTTTGAAGTGTCTGTCTTATATCTAGGAGATTGTTACATGCCGGTACTGGGTCAGACAACGCCACTGAAGCGCCATAGGGCAGAACAAGCTACACCTTCGTGTTCAGGATTTTGTTTTGTTTTTTTGTTGGCACAAAACTACCTCCATACTTCCATTAATTTGTATGGGGTTACCTTCAGACGAGTCCTGTGACACTTGGGGAGGGGGGGGTCGTAGAGTAAAACGGAGAACACCATCGTGTTCGTGAGAGTCTCATCTTTCCATAGTGATATTAGTTAGTGAGCCAAACCGTTCGGACGTTGCAGACGTTTCCGTGAGAAGACCGATTTTCGGTAGCTCTGCCACTTTCCACCGTAGATAGGCGGATGCGGTGGATTGAGACGCAGCCCATGCAAAACGCTAGATATCTCTAGCTTAAACTGTAGGATTTTGATGGGGAATTTTGTTTTATGTTAATTAGATTGACGCACGGGTAAACTCTTGGGTTGATGTTTTTAAATTTGTAATGCACAAATTGAATAATTTAATTCATAAATTGAACTTGTATTACATGATTTGATAGTTAATTGAATGAATATTGCATTCAGTAAAAATAAAAAATAAATAAAAATATTCAAATTAAATATGTATATATTCAGTTTAAATATGGTAGATATTGCATTCATTGTCTGTGTATCAAGTATACAAGCTATAATTTCAAGTTTATCAAAGTTTCATATATTTAACTTCTCAGATGCATTCAGATTCAGTTTTCAAATTCAGTTCACTAAATTCAGATTCAATACCAGAGACAACATCCTGCTACTTTGCCAGCCAGGAAAGGTAGAGGAGAACAGATAGAATCAAACGCTCCTCTGTGTCAGTGGGTGCTGTAGGTGGGTGTGGTGCAGGAATCAGATGCAGGACGCAGAAAGATAAGTCCAATAGACTTTAGTGAAAAGCACACTCAAAATCACGAGTCAAACGCCCGGAGGCGAGAAAGTCCGCACACAGGCGAAAACCAAAAGGCGCACAAAACAGTGCGTAAATAACCTCCTAACACAGAGGAGGAAAAATACGAAATGCACAAGGCAACAGTAGCGCACAAACACGACAGCGAAACAATAACACACAAACACAGACACACACAACGAGAACTAAATAGAACACTAACGAGGACTAACTAGACACAGGTGTACAACATCAAGACCAAACCAAACGAACATGAAACATAGATCGGTGGCAGCTAGTACTCCGGAGACGACGACCGCCGAAGCCTGCCCGAACCAGGAGGAGGAGCAGCCTCGGCCGAAACCGTGACACTCTGTGGTAAAACAGAAGCTTCTGGCGGTCTCTGAAGCCAATGTGGAATGTTTAATTCGTTTTCGTCCTATAAATTTGGCTCTGGCATTTGAACCGCTTTGGCTATAAACTATTATGACCCCATTCCTGAAAGCTAAGACTCTCCGGAACACGGACATGCCTTCTGTTCCCCTTTATAGTGATCACAGGCCACGCAGCACATGTTAGAAGGGAGTGTCACAAAAAAAAAACATAATTTGGCCTCCATAAGAATATAGTAGTTAAACAACCCTGTCTTAGCCCTTCTAAGGATAGCCTTTCCACATTCCTATTTAATCTTGCTCTTGTGACTGACTGGGTTTGAACCAGGGTCTCCTGCATATCACACGACTGTGTTAGCCCACTTAATTAAAGCCCATTGGGAGGAGTTCAGGAAGCAATTTTCAGGTTTCAGACAAATTACTCATCACGCGAGCGTGGTCACCGAACCACCTGTGTTGCACTTCACTGACCTCTTCCTTGACGAGACCCATCCAAGTCAGAGGACCAATGTCTAGGCTTTAGCTCAACAGGCTAACACAGTCTTAACCCAGTCAGTCACGTTACCCTTCTAATGACAACCCTTGCCGGAGACATGAAACTAACACGTCTTCAGGTTGCTCATCACATAATCATGGGTCACCATGATAGTAACCTTACTGGAACTTGAAGACTGTTAGTGTAGCAGATGGGGATCTGTGGAACTCACTCCTCAGCCTGAAGTTTCGCCCCTTACGCAATTGAAGAAGGCCTTTTTTAATTGGACGATGAGTCGGAATGATTCTGGAAGGGCATCTCCCCCTTGCCTCTCCCCTATCTCCCCCTATCTACCCTATCTCCCCCTATCTCCCCCTGCCTCCTATCTCCCCCTGCCTCCCTTATCTACCCCTGCCTCCCCTATCTGCCCTATCTCCCCCTATATCCCCTATCTCCCCCTTTCCCCTATCTCCCCCTGCCTCCCCTATCCCCCCTATCTACACCTGCCTCCCCTATCTCCCCCTATCTCCCCCTGCCTCCTATCTCCCCCTGCCTCCCCATCCCCCCTATCTCCCCTGCCTCCCCTATCCCCCCTATCTCCCCCTGCCTCCCCTATCCCCCCTATCTCCCCCTGCCTCCTATCTCCCCCTGCCTCCCCTATCCCCCCTATCTCCCCCTGCCTCCCCTATCTCCCCCTGCCTCCTATCTCCCCCTGCCTCCCCTATCTCCCCTATCTCCCCCTATCTCCCCTATCTCCCCCTATCTCCCCTATCTCCCCCTGCCTCCTATCTCCCCCTGCCTCCCCTATCTCCCCTATCTACCCCTGCCTCCCCTATCTCCCCCTGCCTCCTATCTCCCCCTGCCTCCCCTATCTCCCCTATCTCCCCCTATCTCCCCTATCTCCCCCTATCTCCCCTATCTCCCCCTGCCTCCTATCTCCCCCTGCCTCCCCTATCTCCCCTATCTCCCCCTGTCTCCCCTATCCCCCCTATCTACCCCTGCCTCCCCTATCTCCCCCTGCCTCCTATCTCCCCCTGCCTCCCCTATCTCCCCTATCTCCCCCTATCTCCCCTATCTCCCCCTGCCTCCTATCTCCCCCTGCCTCCCCTATCTCCCCTATCTACCCCTGCCTCCCCTATCTTCCCTATCTACCCCTGCCTCCCCTATCTCCCCTATCTCCCCCTGCCTCCTATCTCCCCCTGCCTCCCCTATCCCCCCTATCTCCCCCTGCCTCCCCTATCTACCCCTATCTCCCCCCTGCCTCCCCTATCTCCCCATCTCCCCCCATCTCCCCCTGCCTCCCTATCTCCCCTATCTACCCCTATCTCGACCCTATCTCCCCATGCCTCCCTTATCTCCCCCTATCTCCCCCTTCCTCCCCCTATCTCCCCTAATTGGAGCTTTGAACACACACAAGCGTGCGCGCATGCACACTTAATTAATTCTTAATATTCTATTGACGCACCGGTGCCTCCCCTATCTCCCCTATCTCCCCCTATCTCCCCTATCTCCCCCTATCTCCCCCTATCTCCCCCTATCTCCCCCTATCTCCCCTATCTCCCCCTATCTCCCCTATCTCCCCCTATCTCCCCTATCTACCGGTGCGTCAATCTAAGTAACATAATAAAAAAGTCCCCATCAAAATCCGTCAGTTTAAACTAGAGATATCTGGTTATGGGCTGCGTCTCAATCCACCACATCTGCCCATGTCTGCTTTCTGCATCTGCGGTGGAAGGTGGCCGAGCTAGAGCGGTGTTTGTCAGACCATGAGACATCCCAAAAGCCTTTCTCACAAAAACATCTGTAGTGTCCGAACACGATTGTATTCTCCGTTTTGCTCTATGACCCCCCGCAAGTGTCACCTGACTTGTTTGAAGGTAACCCATACAAATGAATGGAAGTATGGAGGTAGTTTTGTGTCAACAAAAAAAAGGGATTAAATCCAAAAAAACTAAAATCTTTCTTAGACAGACACTTTAAAATCTTAATCCTTATGATTTATTTTGTTTTGTTTTTGCCGTTTATGAATGTGTTATTCAATGAGTTTCTATGGGCTTTAGTAGTAAAGGGCAAATTCAATATTTTATCCCAAAAAGGTTTTATATATATATATATATATATATATTTTTTTTTATATCTAAAGGGGTCCTAAATTTCCTAATCAAATAGATAAATGATCCATGGTATATCTTACAACAATTCCATATGTTAGCTTCGCTTTCAGCTGCTGACACCATAGGCCTATTTCTCCATCTGGGAAATGTACACATTTATTTGCATGACTTGAGTTGAAAAAAGCCACCCTTACCTCTTAGGAACAGTATAATGTATTTCCATATACACTGAGTATACAAAACATTAAGAACACCTGCTCTTTCCATGATAGACTGACCAGGTGAATCCAGGTGAAAGCTATGATCCCTTATTGATGTCACTTGTTAAATCCACTTCAATCAGTGTAGATGAAGGGGAGGAGACAGGTCAAAGAAGGATTTTTAAGCCTTGAGACAATTGAAACATGGATTGTGAATGTGTGCCATTCAGAGGGTGAATGGACAAAAACTAATATTTAAGTGCCTTTGAACGGGGTACGGTAGAAGGTACCAGGCTCACCGGTTTGTGTCAAGAACTGCAACACTGCTGGGTTTTTCACGTTCAACAGTTTCCTGTGTGTATCAACAATGGTCCACCACCCGAAGGACATCCAGCCAACTTTGCACAGCTGTGGGAAGCATTGGAGTCAACATGGACCAGCATCCCAGTGGAACACTTTCGAGCGGGAGGTGCAACTCAATATTAGGAAGGTGTTCCTAATGTTTGATATACATTTTTACATTTAAATTTTAGTCATTTAGCAGACGCTCTTATCCAGAGCGACTTACAGGAGCAATTAGGGTTAAGTGCCTTGCTCAAGGGCACATCGACAGATTTTTCACCTAGTCGGCTCGGGGATTAGAACCAGCGGCTCGGGGATTAGAACCAGCGACCTTTCGGTTACTGGCACAACGCTCTTAACCACTAAGCCACCTGCACATCAATAGTATTGCCTCAATATTATGGTTTTCAAAGGCTATTTTCCTGATGGACTTGTTGCTGTTGTTTCACAGTCTGTCTGATAGGTGGAAGCCAAGCACAGAGTGGACTGTTGTGTTGTTTATATGTTATATGTCTAATCTCTGTCAGGTGTGAGGTAGCCAAGCACAGAGTGGACAACTATTGTTGCGTTGTTGATGTTACTTCTCACACTCTGTTGTCTTCTGTTGATGTTATGTCTAATCTCTCTCTCTCTCTCTCTCTCTCTCTCTCTCTCTCTCTCTCTCTCTCTCTCTCTCTCTCTCTCTCTCTCTCTCTCTCTCTCTGTCTCTGTCTCTGTCTCTGTCTCTGTCTCTGTCTCTGTCTCTGTCTCTGTCTCTGTGTCTCTCTCTCTGTCTCTCTGTCTCTCGCTGTCTCTCTCTCTCTCTCTCTCTCTCTCTGTGACTCTCTCGCTGTCTCTCTCTCTCTCTCTCTCTCTCTCTCTCTCTCTCTCTCTCTCTCTTTCTCTCTCGCTGTCTCTTTCTCTCTTGCTGTCTTTCTCTCTCTCTCTCTCTCTCTCTGTCTCTCTCTCTCTCTAGGTGTTGTGAGGTACCAGCCACAGCCCAGTGCTGGATCCCAGAGGGCTCGTCAGTGTGGTAAGGACCCCCAGGATCCCCGAGGGTGGATGGAGCGCTTCAGGCCGAGGCTGACGAGGCTGGGGCCGGGGATCAGGACGGGGTCGCCGTCCTCCCACCCAGCATGCCTCTGGTTGGGCCTACTGACTGTGGCCGCTGCCTTCCTGTGTGCAGAGGGCGACCACACCACCCCCAGCCCCGCCACCACAGACTCCCACAATGCCACCTGCTCCGAGGGCACGTCCAGGTGCAAGCCAGGGATCGTCCTGCCCATCTGGTACCCTGAGGATCCCTCCATGGGGGATAAGATGGCCCGCGTCATCGTCTACTTCGTAGCTATGATCTACATGTTCCTGGGAGTGTCCATCATAGCAGACCGCTTCATGGCGGCCATCGAGGTCATCACCTCCCAGGAGAAGGAGATCATTATCAAGAGAGCCAACGGAGAGACCACCACCGCCACCATCAGAGTCTGGAACGAGACGGTCTCCAACCTCACCCTCATGGCCCTGGGTTCTAGTACCCCCGAGATCCTGCTGTCTGTCATCGAGGTCTGCGGACACGACTTCCAAGCCGGCGAGCTGGGGCCGTCTACGATCGTCGGCAGCGCTGCCTTCAACATGTTCGTGATCATCGGCCTGTGTGTGTCAGTGATCCCAGAGGGGGAGACGAGGAAGGTGAAACATCTCAGAGTGTTCTTTGTGACGGCGGCGTGGAGTATCTTCGCCTACATCTGGCTCTACATGATCCTGGCGGTGTTCAGTCCCAACGTGGTCCAGATATGGGAGGGGCTGCTCACCCTGGCCTTCTTCCCCATCTGTGTCATCCTGGCCTGGGTAGCCGACCGACGACTCCTCTTCTACAAGTTCAAGAAGTACCGCACCGACAACCACCGCGGTGTGATCATCGAGACCGAGCATGAGCGCTCCAAGGGCATCGAGATGATGGACGGCGGCGGCAAGATGGTCAACTCGCACTTCGCCCACGACGGATGCGTCGCCCATAACCTCATCAGCCTGATCGAGGGGAAAGAAGTGGACGAGTCTCGGCGGGATATGATCCGGATCCTGAAAGACCTGAAGCAGAAACACCCAGAGAAGGAGATGGACCAGCTGGTAGAGATGGCTAACTACTACGCCTTGTCTCACCAGCAGAAGAGTAGAGCCTTCTACCGCATCCAGGCCACGCGTATGATGACGGGCGCCGGGAACATCCTGAAGAAGCACGTCGTGGAGCAGACCAAGAGGAGCGCCAGCGTGCAGGAGGTGTGTGTGGTTGGGGAGGAAGTCGAGGAGTACGTGTCACGGATCGCCTTCGAACCCGCCGTGTACCAGTGCCTGGAGAACTGTGGCGCCGCCCTGCTGGCCATCTCCAGGAAGGGCGGCGACATGGCCAAGACCATCTATGTTGATTACAAGACAGAGGACGGCTCAGCCAACGCCGGCGCAGACTACGAGTTCACGGAGGGCACGGTGGTGTTCAAGCCTGGCGAGTTCGTCAAGGAGATTAGCATCGGCATCATTGATGACGACATCTTCGAGGAGGACGAGCACTTCTTTGTGCGTCTCAGCAACGTGCGCGTCTTGGAGTCAGACGAGGACGAGACGCTACTGTCTCCGAACTCTCTCCTTTACCCCAAGGCCCTGCTGGGGTTCCCCGCTGTCGCCACTGTTACCATCCTGGACGACGACCACGCCGGGATATTCACCTTCGAGAGCGACACGTGTCACGTGAGCGAGAGCGTGGGCGTGATGGAGGTGAAGGTGCTGAGGACTTCGGGGGCGAGGGGGATGGTCATCGTGCCATATCGTACCATGGAGGGGATCGCCAAGGGAGGAGGGGAGGACTTTGAGGACACCTACGGAGAACTGGAGTTCAAGAACGATGAGACCTGGTAAGACTATCTACTTTATTTTAATTTGATTGATTGATCGATTGATTGTCCAGCCATTGATTGTTGTCCAGCCGGAGACAACATTATGTGGGGGTTGGTCTGCTGTGTATTCTTTACATTTTAATTATTTGGTAAGAGAAATGCTTTATTGGTGGGGGCAAGTTGGTTGGTGTGTCAAGGTCGGCCATTTTAGCAGTGGGGATGAATATGTATATGCTGTGCATTTTTATTTACGTTTAGCTGTCTGACATGAACTGTTAAGATCAGTACTTTATTTACAAAAGGGGTGGGATCGGTCAGTTGGTTGATGGGGTGGGATTGGGATCGGCCATTTTGGTTATGTTAATGAATTATGTATATGCTGTGTTTATTTTAAATGTATTTGGCTGTATGGCAAGATGACATGACAGGATGACTGATGACAGGATAGGCCATTAATGTTTTTGTTTTTTTAGGTTTATTTGCCTGTTTTTAATCAGGTACGGCTCCTTCACTGAAGTGATTTTAAATGTCATGAATTCAGAAATGATCTTTGTGTGTTTTGTGGATGGTGTTCTCGATTCATCACGATTTTGTTTCTGTATTGTAATTTGACGGCTTTGATGCGTCACGACGAAACACTCTGAAGCTGTCAGCCTTTATTTAGTAACTTGACAGAATAGTAGAGAATCTTGATATTTTTTTGTGTTTTTTTTTTGCATATGCTCTTGTATTGTTCATACTACCCAGGAGAATCTTATTTTTGCTTGTACAGGTGAGCCTTCCTGTGGTACAGTAGTAGTATTAGAGTTGTTTATGCAGACGCCCTTTGACCTGTGTGTAGGGTTGCAAAATAACAGTAACTTTCCCCAAAATTCTCAGGTTTTCCAAAAAGTCCCAGATTTCATGTTTATTTATTCCCTCCTGATTTCAGGAATCATCCAACTGGGATTTCTGAAGTTACCAGAATTTTGCAAACCCCTAGGTATACAGTCGCTTTAGTTGTTTATTGTATTGCAGACATCGTGGGTTAACACTTCAGCTCCACTGTACGCGTCACGTTGCTTTGCTATCAGCGTTGCGTCAATGTGACGTTCTTCCTGCTACACAGAGCATGTTATTCTGAGAGTAGAGAGCAGCAGAGGAGAAGAGGAGAGGAACAGGAGAGGAGAGGAGAGGAGAGGAGAGGAGAGGAGAGGAGAGGAGAGGAGAGGAGAGGAGAGGAGAGGAGAGGAGAGGAGAGGAGAGGAGAGGAGAGGAGAGGGAGAGGAACAGAAGAGGAGAAGAGAGGAAGAGGAGAGGAGAGGAGAGGAGAGGAGAGGAGAGGAGAGGAGAGGAACAGAGGGGAACATATCATACTAATTTGAGTGTCCCGGATTTCCCTTTATTATGTTACGTGTAGTCTATGAGACCAGGCTGCTGAGTCCTCACCCATTGTCCTGAAGTAACCTCTTCTGTTTTCCTAATGCTGAGGCATGCTCTGACCGTCTGTTATCTGGAGAATATACCACTGAGGTGTGTCTGAGTCAGAATGGACACTGCTCTACCTGTAGTGTATGTTGTTGACAGCTCTAACCGTAGTGTATGTTGTTGACAGCTCTACCTGTAGTGTATGTTGTTGACAGCTCTACCCGTAGTGTATGTTGTTGACAGCTCTACCTGTAGTGTATGCTGTTGACAGCTCTAACCGTAGTTTATGTTGTTGACAGCTATACCTGTAGTGTATGCTGTTGACAGCTCTACCTGTAGTGTATGCTGTTGACAGCTCTAACCGTAGTTTATGTTGTTGACAGCTCTAACTGTAGTGTATGTTGTTGACAGCTCTACCTGTAGTGTATGTTGTTGACTGCTCTACCTGTAGTGTATGCTGTTGACAGCTCTACCCGTAGTGTATGTTGTTGACAGCTCTACCTGTAGTGTATGTTGTTGACAGCTCTACCTGTAGTGTATGTTGTTGACAGCTCTAACCGTAGTGTATGCTGTTGACAGCTCTAACCGTAGTGTATGTTGTTGACAGCTCTACCTGTAGTATATGCTGTTGACAGCTCTACCTGTAGTATATGCTGTTGACAGCTCTAACCGTAGTGTATGTTGTTGACTGCTCTACCTGTAGTGTATGCTGTTGACAGCTCTAACCGTAGTGTATGTTGTTGACAGCTCTACCTGTAGTATATGCTGTTGACAGCTCTAACCGTAGTGTATGTTGTTGACAGCTCTACCTGTAGTGTATGCTGTTGACAGCTCTACCTGTAGTGTATGTTGTTGACAGCTCTAACCGTAGTGTATGTTGTTGACAGCTCTAACCGTAGTGTATGTTGTTGACAGCTCTACCTGTAGTGTATGCTGTTGACAGCTCTAACCGTAGTGTATGTTGTTGACAGCTCTACCTGTAGTGTATGTTGTTGACAGCTCTAACCGTAGTGTATGTTGTTGACA
Organism: Coregonus lavaretus; assembly: GCF_964263955.1. NCBI lineage: Eukaryota > Metazoa > Chordata > Actinopteri > Salmoniformes > Salmonidae > Coregonus > Coregonus lavaretus. The sequence goes on from NC_140005.1 coordinate 4,133,862, forward strand.
GCTCTACCTGTAGTGTATGTTGTTGACAGCTCTAACTGTAGTGTATGTTGTTGACAGCTCTAACCGTAGTGTATGTTGTTGACAGCTCTACCTGTAGTGTATGTTGTTGACAGCTCTAACCGTAGTGTATGCTGTTGACTGCTCTACCTGTAGTGTATGTTGTTGACAGCTCTAACTGTAGTGTATGTTGTTGACAGCTCTAACCGTAGTGTATGTTGTTGACAGCTCTACCTGTAGTGTATGTTGTTGACAGCTCTAACTGTAGTGTATGTTATTGACAGCTCTAACCGTAGTGTATGTTGTTGACAGCTCTACCTGTAGTGTATGCTGTTGACTGCTCTACCTGTAGTGTATGTTGTTGACAGCTCTAACCGTAGTGTATGTTGTTGACAGCTCTACCTGTAGTGTATGTTGTTGACAGCTCTAACCATAGTGTATGTTGTTGACAGCTCTACCTGTAGTGTATGTTGTTGACAGCTCTAACTGTAGTGTATGCTGTTGACTGCTCTACCTGTAGTGTATGTTGTTGACAGCTCTAACCGTAGTGTATGCTGTTGACAGCTCTACCTGTAGTGTATGCTGTTGACTGCTCTACCTGTAGTGTATGCTGTTGACTGCTCTACCTGTAGTGTATGTTGTTGACAGCTCTACCTGTAGTGTATGTTGTTGACAGCTCTACCTGTAGTGTATGTTGTTGACAGCTCTACCTGTAGTGTATGTTGTTGACAGCTCTACCTGTAGTGTATGTTGTTGACAGCTCTACCTGTAGTGTATGTTGTTGACAGCTCTACCTGTAGTGTATGTTGTTGACAGCTCTAACTGTAGTGTATGTTGTTGACAGCTCTACCTGTAGTGTATGTTGTTGACAGCTCTAACCGTAGTGTATGTTGTTGACAGCTCTAACTGTAGTGTATGTTGTTGACAGCTCTAACCGTAGTGTATGTTGTTGACAGCTCTACCTGTAGTGTATGTTGTTGACAGCTCTAACTGTAGTGTATGTTGTTGACAGCTCTAACCGTAGTGTATGTTGTTGACAGCTCTACCTGTAGTGTATGCTGTTGACAGCTCTACCTGTAGTGTATGTTGTTGACAGCTCTACCTGTAGTGTATGTTGTTGACAGCTCTACCTGTAGTGTATGTTGTTGACAGCTCTAACTGTAGTGTATGTTGTTGACAGCTCTAACCGTAGTGTATGTTGTTGACAGCTCTACCCGTAGTGTATGTTGTTGACAGCTCTACCTGTAGTGTATGTTGTTGACAGCTCTAACCGTAGTTTATGTTGTTGACAGCTCTACCTGTAGTGTATGTTGTTGACAGCTCTACCTGTAGTGTATGTTGTTGACAGCTCTACCTGTAGTGTATGTTGTTGACAGCTCTAACCGTAGTGTATGTTGTTGACAGCTCTACCTGTAGTGTATGTTGTTGACAGCTCTAACTGTAGTGTATGCTGTTGACAGCTCTAACCGTAGTGTATGTTGTTGACAGCTCTACCTGTAGTGTATGTTGTTGACAGCTCTAACTGTAGTGTATGTTGTTGACAGCTCTAACCGTAGTGTATGTTGTTGACAGCTCTACCTGTAGTGTATGTTGTTGACAGCTCTAACCGTAGTGTATGTTGTTGACAGCTCTACCTGTAGTGTATGTTGTTGACAGCTCTAACTGTAGTGTATGTTGTTGACAGCTCTAACCGTAGTGTATGTTGTTGACAGCTCTACCTGTAGTGTATGCTGTTGACTGCTCTACCTGTAGTGTATGTTGTTGACAGCTCTAACCGTAGTGTATGTTGTTGACAGCTCTAACTGTAGTGTATGTTGTTGACAGCTCTACCTGTAGTGTATGTTGTTGACATCTCTACCTGTAGTGTATGCTGTTGACTGCTCTACCTGTAGTGTATGTTGTTGACTGCTCTACCTGTAGTGTATGTTGTTGACAGCTCTACCTGTAGTGTATGTTGTTGACAGCTCTACCTGTAGTGTATGTTGTTGACAGCTCTACCTGTAGTGTATGTTGTTGACAGCTCTTCCTGTAGTGTATGCTGTTGACAGCTCTACCTGTAGTGTATGTTGTTGACAGCTCTACCTGTAGTGTATGTTGTTGACAGCTCTACCTGTAGTGTATGTTGTTGACAGCTCTAACTGTAGTGTATGTTGTTGACAGCTCTAACCGTAGTGTATGTTGTTGACAGCTCTACCCGTAGTGTATGTTGTTGACAGCTCTACCTGTAGTGTATGTTGTTGACAGCTCTACCTGTAGTGTATGTTGTTGACAGCTCTAACCGTAGTGTATGTTGTTGACAGCTCTACCTGTAGTGTATGTTGTTGACAGCTCTAACTGTAGTGTATGCTGTTGACAGCTCTAACCGTAGTGTATGTTGTTGACAGCTCTACCTGTAGTGTATGTTGTTGACAGCTCTAACTGTAGTGTATGTTGTTGACAGCTCTACCTGTAGTGTATGTTGTTGACAGCTCTACCTGTAGTGTATGTTGTTGACAGCTCTAACCGTAGTGTATGTTGTTGACAGCTCTACCTGTAGTGTATGTTGTTGACAGCTCTAACTGTAGTGTATGTTGTTGACAGCTCTAACCGTAGTGTATGTTGTTGACAGCTCTAACTGTAGTGTATGCTGTTGACTGCTCTACCTGTAGTGTATGTTGTTGACTGCTCTACCTGTAGTGTATGTTGTTGACATATCTACCTGTAGTGTATGCTGTTGACTGCTCTACCTGTAGTGTATGTTGTTGACAGCTCTACCTGTAGTGTATGTTGTTGACTGCTCTACCTGTAGTGTATGCTGTTGACAGCTCTACCCGTAGTGTATGTTGTTGACAGCTCTACCTGTAGTGTATGTTGTTGACAGCTCTACCTGTAGTGTATGTTGTTGACAGCTCTAACCGTAGTGTATGCTGTTGACAGCTCTAACCGTAGTGTATGTTGTTGACAGCTCTACCTGTAGTATATGCTGTTGACAGCTCTACCTGTAGTATATGCTGTTGACAGCTCTAACCGTAGTGTATGTTGTTGACTGCTCTACCTGTAGTGTATGCTGTTGACAGCTCTAACCGTAGTGTATGTTGTTGACAGCTCTACCTGTAGTGTATGCTGTTGACAGCTCTACCTGTAGTGTATGTTGTTGACAGCTCTACCTGTAGTGTATGTTGTTGACAGCTCTACCTGTAGTGTATGTTGTTGACAGCTCTAACTGTAGTGTATGTTGTTGACAGCTCTAACCGTAGTGTATGTTGTTGACAGCTCTACCCGTAGTGTATGTTGTTGACAGCTCTACCTGTAGTGTATGTTGTTGACAGCTCTAACCGTAGTTTATGTTGTTGACAGCTCTACCTGTAGTGTATGTTGTTGACAGCTCTACCTGTAGTGTATGTTGTTGACAGCTCTACCTGTAGTGTATGTTGTTGACAGCTCTAACCGTAGTGTATGTTGTTGACAGCTCTACCTGTAGTGTATGTTGTTGACAGCTCTAACTGTAGTGTATGCTGTTGACAGCTCTAACCGTAGTGTATGTTGTTGACAGCTCTACCTGTAGTGTATGTTGTTGACAGCTCTAACTGTAGTGTATGTTGTTGACAGCTCTAACCGTAGTGTATGTTGTTGACAGCTCTACCTGTAGTGTATGTTGTTGACAGCTCTAACCGTAGTGTATGTTGTTGACAGCTCTACCTGTAGTGTATGTTGTTGACAGCTCTAACTGTAGTGTATGTTGTTGACAGCTCTAACCGTAGTGTATGTTGTTGACAGCTCTACCTGTAGTGTATGCTGTTGACTGCTCTACCTGTAGTGTATGTTGTTGACAGCTCTAACCGTAGTGTATGTTGTTGACAGCTCTAACTGTAGTGTATGTTGTTGACAGCTCTACCTGTAGTGTATGTTGTTGACATCTCTACCTGTAGTGTATGCTGTTGACTGCTCTACCTGTAGTGTATGTTGTTGACTGCTCTACCTGTAGTGTATGTTGTTGACAGCTCTACCTGTAGTGTATGTTGTTGACAGCTCTACCTGTAGTGTATGTTGTTGACAGCTCTACCTGTAGTGTATGTTGTTGACAGCTCTTCCTGTAGTGTATGCTGTTGACAGCTCTACCTGTAGTGTATGTTGTTGACAGCTCTACCTGTAGTGTATGTTGTTGACAGCTCTACCTGTAGTGTATGTTGTTGACAGCTCTAACTGTAGTGTATGTTGTTGACAGCTCTAACCGTAGTGTATGTTGTTGACAGCTCTACCCGTAGTGTATGTTGTTGACAGCTCTACCTGTAGTGTATGTTGTTGACAGCTCTACCTGTAGTGTATGTTGTTGACAGCTCTAACCGTAGTGTATGTTGTTGACAGCTCTACCTGTAGTGTATGTTGTTGACAGCTCTAACTGTAGTGTATGCTGTTGACAGCTCTAACCGTAGTGTATGTTGTTGACAGCTCTACCTGTAGTGTATGTTGTTGACAGCTCTAACTGTAGTGTATGTTGTTGACAGCTCTACCTGTAGTGTATGTTGTTGACAGCTCTACCTGTAGTGTATGTTGTTGACAGCTCTAACCGTAGTGTATGTTGTTGACAGCTCTACCTGTAGTGTATGTTGTTGACAGCTCTAACTGTAGTGTATGTTGTTGACAGCTCTAACCGTAGTGTATGTTGTTGACAGCTCTAACTGTAGTGTATGCTGTTGACTGCTCTACCTGTAGTGTATGTTGTTGACTGCTCTACCTGTAGTGTATGTTGTTGACATATCTACCTGTAGTGTATGCTGTTGACTGCTCTACCTGTAGTGTATGTTGTTGACAGCTCTACCTGTAGTGTATGTTGTTGACTGCTCTACCTGTAGTGTATGCTGTTGACAGCTCTACCCGTAGTGTATGTTGTTGACAGCTCTACCTGTAGTGTATGTTGTTGACAGCTCTACCTGTAGTGTATGTTGTTGACAGCTCTAACCGTAGTGTATGCTGTTGACAGCTCTAACCGTAGTGTATGTTGTTGACAGCTCTACCTGTAGTATATGCTGTTGACAGCTCTACCTGTAGTATATGCTGTTGACAGCTCTAACCGTAGTGTATGTTGTTGACTGCTCTACCTGTAGTGTATGCTGTTGACAGCTCTAACCGTAGTGTATGTTGTTGACAGCTCTACCTGTAGTATATGCTGTTGACAGCTCTAACCGTAGTGTATGTTGTTGACAGCTCTACCTGTAGTGTATGCTGTTGACAGCTCTACCTGTAGTGTATGTTGTTGACAGCTCTAACCGTAGTGTATGTTGTTGACAGCTCTAACCGTAGTGTATGTTGTTGACAGCTCTACCTGTAGTGTATGCTGTTGACAGCTCTAACCGTAGTGTATGTTGTTGACAGCTCTACCTGTAGTGTATGTTGTTGACAGCTCTAACCGTAGTGTATGTTGTTGACAGCTCTACCTGTAGTGTATGTTGTTGACAGCTCTAACTGTAGTGTATGTTGTTGACAGCTCTAACCGTAGTGTATGTTGTTGACAGCTCTACCTGTAGTGTATGTTGTTGACAGCTCTAACCGTAGTGTATGCTGTTGACTGCTCTACCTGTAGTGTATGTTGTTGACAGCTCTAACCGTAGTGTATGTTGTTGACAGCTCTACCTGTAGTGTATGTTGTTGACAGCTCTACCTGTAGTGTATGTTGTTGACAGCTCTAACCGTAGTGTATGTTGTTGACAGCTCTACCTGTAGTGTATGTTGTTGACAGCTCTACCTGTAGTGTATGTTGTTGACAGCTCTAACTGTAGTGTATGTTGTTGACAGCTCTAACTGTAGTGTATGTGGTTGACAGCTCTACCTGTAGTGTATGTTGTTGACAGCTCTACCTGTAGTGTATGCTGTTGACAGCTCTACCTGTAGTGTATGTTGTTGACAGCTCTACCTGTAGTGTATGCTGTTGACAGCTCTACCTGTAGTGTATGTTGTTGACAGCTCTACCTGTAGTGTATGTTGTTGACAGCTCTACCTGTAGTGTATGTTGTTGACAGCTCTAACTGTAGTGTATGTTGTTGACAGCTCTAACCGTAGTGTATGTTGTTGACAGCTCTACCCGTAGTGTATGTTGTTGACAGCTCTACCTGTAGTGTATGTTGTTGACAGCTCTACCTGTAGTGTATGTTGTTGACAGCTCTAACCGTAGTGTATGTTGTTGACAGCTCTACCTGTAGTGTATGTTGTTGACAGCTCTAACTGTAGTGTATGCTGTTGACAGCTCTAACCGTAGTGTATGTTGTTGACAGCTCTACCTGTAGTGTATGTTGTTGACAGCTCTAACTGTAGTGTATGTTGTTGACAGCTCTACCTGTAGTGTATGTTGTTGACAGCTCTACCTGTAGTGTATGTTGTTGACAGCTCTAACCGTAGTGTATGTTGTTGACAGCTCTACCTGTAGTGTATGTTGTTGACAGCTCTAACTGTAGTGTATGTTGTTGACAGCTCTAACCGTAGTGTATGTTGTTGACAGCTCTACCTGTAGTGTATGCTGTTGACTGCTCTACCTGTAGTGTATGTTGTTGACAGCTCTAACCGTAGTGTATGTTGTTGACAGCTCTACCTGTAGTGTATGTTGTTGACAGCTCTAACCATAGTGTATGTTGTTGACAGCTCTACCTGTAGTGTATGTTGTTGACAGCTCTAACTGTAGTGTATGCTGTTGACTGCTCTACCTGTAGTGTATGTTGTTGACAGCTCTAACCGTAGTGTATGCTGTTGACAGCTCTACCTGTAGTGTATGCTGTTGACTGCTCTACCTGTAGTGTATGCTGTTGACTGCTCTACCTGTAGTGTATGTTGTTGACAGCTCTACCTGTAGTGTATGTTGTTGACAGCTCTACCTGTAGTGTATGTTGTTGACAGCTCTACCTGTAGTGTATGTTGTTGACAGCTCTACCTGTAGTGTATGTTGTTGACAGCTCTACCTGTAGTGTATGTTGTTGACAGCTCTACCTGTAGTGTATGTTGTTGACAGCTCTAACTGTAGTGTATGTTGTTGACAGCTCTACCTGTAGTGTATGTTGTTGACAGCTCTAACCGTAGTGTATGTTGTTGACAGCTCTAACTGTAGTGTATGTTGTTGACAGCTCTAACCGTAGTGTATGTTGTTGACAGCTCTACCTGTAGTGTATGTTGTTGACAGCTCTAACTGTAGTGTATGTTGTTGACAGCTCTAACCGTAGTGTATGTTGTTGACAGCTCTACCTGTAGTGTATGCTGTTGACAGCTCTACCTGTAGTGTATGTTGTTGACAGCTCTACCTGTAGTGTATGTTGTTGACAGCTCTACCTGTAGTGTATGTTGTTGACAGCTCTAACTGTAGTGTATGTTGTTGACAGCTCTAACCGTAGTGTATGTTGTTGACAGCTCTACCCGTAGTGTATGTTGTTGACAGCTCTACCTGTAGTGTATGTTGTTGACAGCTCTAACCGTAGTTTATGTTGTTGACAGCTCTACCTGTAGTGTATGTTGTTGACAGCTCTACCTGTAGTGTATGTTGTTGACAGCTCTACCTGTAGTGTATGTTGTTGACAGCTCTAACCGTAGTGTATGTTGTTGACAGCTCTACCTGTAGTGTATGTTGTTGACAGCTCTAACTGTAGTGTATGCTGTTGACAGCTCTAACCGTAGTGTATGTTGTTGACAGCTCTACCTGTAGTGTATGTTGTTGACAGCTCTAACTGTAGTGTATGTTGTTGACAGCTCTAACCGTAGTGTATGTTGTTGACAGCTCTACCTGTAGTGTATGTTGTTGACAGCTCTAACCGTAGTGTATGTTGTTGACAGCTCTACCTGTAGTGTATGTTGTTGACAGCTCTAACTGTAGTGTATGTTGTTGACAGCTCTAACCGTAGTGTATGTTGTTGACAGCTCTACCTGTAGTGTATGCTGTTGACTGCTCTACCTGTAGTGTATGTTGTTGACAGCTCTAACCGTAGTGTATGTTGTTGACAGCTCTAACTGTAGTGTATGTTGTTGACAGCTCTACCTGTAGTGTATGTTGTTGACATCTCTACCTGTAGTGTATGCTGTTGACTGCTCTACCTGTAGTGTATGTTGTTGACTGCTCTACCTGTAGTGTATGTTGTTGACAGCTCTACCTGTAGTGTATGTTGTTGACAGCTCTACCTGTAGTGTATGTTGTTGACAGCTCTACCTGTAGTGTATGTTGTTGACAGCTCTTCCTGTAGTGTATGCTGTTGACAGCTCTACCTGTAGTGTATGTTGTTGACAGCTCTACCTGTAGTGTATGTTGTTGACAGCTCTACCTGTAGTGTATGTTGTTGACAGCTCTAACTGTAGTGTATGTTGTTGACAGCTCTAACCGTAGTGTATGTTGTTGACAGCTCTACCCGTAGTGTATGTTGTTGACAGCTCTACCTGTAGTGTATGTTGTTGACAGCTCTACCTGTAGTGTATGTTGTTGACAGCTCTAACCGTAGTGTATGTTGTTGACAGCTCTACCTGTAGTGTATGTTGTTGACAGCTCTAACTGTAGTGTATGCTGTTGACAGCTCTAACCGTAGTGTATGTTGTTGACAGCTCTACCTGTAGTGTATGTTGTTGACAGCTCTAACTGTAGTGTATGTTGTTGACAGCTCTACCTGTAGTGTATGTTGTTGACAGCTCTACCTGTAGTGTATGTTGTTGACAGCTCTAACCGTAGTGTATGTTGTTGACAGCTCTACCTGTAGTGTATGTTGTTGACAGCTCTAACTGTAGTGTATGTTGTTGACAGCTCTAACCGTAGTGTATGTTGTTGACAGCTCTAACTGTAGTGTATGCTGTTGACTGCTCTACCTGTAGTGTATGTTGTTGACTGCTCTACCTGTAGTGTATGTTGTTGACATATCTACCTGTAGTGTATGCTGTTGACTGCTCTACCTGTAGTGTATGTTGTTGACTGCTCTACCTGTAGTGTATGTTGTTGACAGCTCTACCTGTAGTGTATGCTGTTGACTGCTCTACCTGTAGTGTATGTTGTTGACAGCTCTAACCGTAGTGTATGTTGTTGACAGCTCTACCTGTAGTGTATGTTGTTGACAGTTCTAACTGTAGTGTATGCTGTTGACTGCTCTACCTGTAGTGTATGCTGTTGACTGCTCTAACCGTAGTGTATGTTGTTGACAGCTCTACCCGTAGTGTATGTTGTTGACAGCTCTACCTGTAGTGTATGTTGTTGACAGCTCTAACTGTAGTGTATGTTGTTGACAGCTCTAACCGTAGTGTATGTTGTTGACAGCTCTACCCGTAGTGTATGTTGTTGACAGCTCTACCTGTAGTGTATGTTGTTGACAGCTCTACCTGTAGTGTATGCTGTTGACTGCTCTACCTGTAGTGTATGTTGTTGACAGCTCTAACCGTAGTGTATGTTGTTGACAGCTCTACCTGTAGTGTATGTTGTTGACAGCTCTAACTGTAGTGTATGCTGTTGACTGCTCTACCTGTAGTGTATGCTGTTGACTGCTCTAACCGTAGTGTATGTTGTTGACAGCTCTACCCGTAGTGTATGTTGTTGACAGCTCTACCTGTAGTGTATGTTGTTGACAGCTCTAACTGTAGTGTATGTTGTTGACAGCTCTAACCGTAGTGTATGTTGTTGACAGCTCTACCCGTAGTGTATGTTGTTGACAGCTCTACCTGTAGTGTATGTTGTTGACAGCTCTACCTGTAGTCTATGTTGTTGACAGCTCTAACCGTAGTGTATGTTGTTGACAGCTCTACCTGTAGTGTATGTTGTTGACAGCTCTAACTGTAGTGTATGCTGTTGACAGCTCTAACCGTAGTGTATGTTGTTGACAGCTCTACCTGTAGTGTATGTTGTTGACAGCTCTAACTGTAGTGTATGTTGTTGACAGCTCTAACCGTAGTGTATGTTGTTGACAGCTCTACCTGTAGTGTATGTTGTTGACAGCTCTAACCGTAGTGTATGTTGTTGACAGCTCTACCTGTAGTGTATGTTGTTGACAGCTCTAACTGTAGTGTATGTTGTTGACAGCTCTACCTGTAGTGTATGCTGTTGACTGCTCTACCTGTAGTGTATGTTGTTGACAGCTTTACCTGTAGTGTATGTTGTTGACAGCTCTAACCGTAGTGTATGTTGTTGACAGCTCTACCTGTAGTGTATGCTGTTGACTGCTCTACCTGTAGTGTATGTTGTTGACAGCTCTAACCGTAGTGTATGTTGTTGACAGCACTAACTGTAGTGTATGCTGTTGACTGCTCTACCTGTAGTGTATGTTGTTGACTGCTCTACCTGTAGTGTATGTTGTTGACAGCTCTACCTGTAGTGTATGCTGTTGACTGCTCTACCTGTAGTGTATGTTGTTGACTGCTCTACCTGTAGTGTATGTTGTTGACAGCTCTACCTGTAGTGTATGTTGTTGACTGCTCTACCTGTAGTGTATGTTGTTGACTGCTCTACCTGTAGTGTATGTTGTTGACAGCTCTAACCGTAGTGTATGCTGTTGACAGCTCTAACCATAGTGTATGTTGTTGACAGCTCTAACCGTAGTGTATGTTGTTGACAGCTCTACCTGTAGTGTATGTTGTTGACAGCTCTACCTGTAGTGTATGTTGTTGACAGCTCTAACTGTAGTGTATGCTGTTGACAGCTCTAACCGTAGTGTATGTTGTTGACAGCTCTACCTGTAGTGTATGTTGTTGACAGCTCTAACTGTAGTGTATGTTGTTGACAGCTCTACCTGTAGTGTATGTTGTTGACAGCTCTACCTGTAGTGTATGTTGTTGACAGCTCTAACCGTAGTGTATGTTGTTGACAGCTCTACCTGTAGTGTATGTTGTTGACAGCTCTAACTGTAGTGTATGTTGTTGACAGCTCTAACCGTAGTGTATGTTGTTGACAGCTCTAACTGTAGTGTATGCTGTTGACTGCTCTACCTGTAGTGTATGTTGTTGACTGCTCTACCTGTAGTGTATGTTGTTGACATATCTACCTGTAGTGTATGCTGTTGACTGCTCTACCTGTAGTGTATGTTGTTGACTGCTCTACCTGTAGTGTATGTTGTTGACAGCTCTACCTGTAGTGTATGCTGTTGACTGCTCTACCTGTAGTGTATGTTGTTGACAGCTCTAACCGTAGTGTATGTTGTTGACAGCACTAACTGTAGTGTATGCTGTTGACTGCTCTACCTGTAGTGTATGTTGTTGACTGCTCTACCTGTAGTGTATGTTGTTGACAGCTCTACCTGTAGTGTATGCTGTTGACTGCTCTACCTGTAGTGTATGTTGTTGACTGCTCTACCTGTAGTGTATGTTGTTGACAGCTCTACCTGTAGTGTATGTTGTTGACTGCTCTACCTGTAGTGTATGTTGTTGACTGCTCTACCTGTAGTGTATGTTGTTGACAGCTCTAACCGTAGTGTATGCTGTTGACAGCTCTAACCATAGTGTATGTTGTTGACAGCTCTAACCGTAGTGTATGTTGTTGACAGCTCTACCTGTAGTGTATGTTGTTGACAGCTCTAACCGTAGTGTATGTTGTTGACAGCTCTACCTGTAGTGTATGCTGTTGACAGCTCTAACCGTAGTGTATGTTGTTGACAGCTCTAACCGTAGTGTATGCTGCTAGAGCACTGGGGTCTGCTGCTAGAGCACTGGGGTCTGCTGCTAGAGCACTGGGGTCTGCTGCATAACTGGTCCTGTGGGGCTCAGTCTGTAGAGTCTTGCAACGCCAAGGGTTGTGGGTTTGATTCCGTTTGGGGCCACCCATACACATGAATGTAGGCCTAATCTGCTTGTGATGAAAGAGTCTGCAGCTCTACTAGTGGACTGTACGGTTTGCTGGAGAAGAATGAACTGACCAATCTGTCTCATGACCTACTGACCAATCTGTCTCATGACCTACTGACCAATCTGTCTCATGACCTACTTACCAATCTGTCGGTTGCAGATCATTGCAACTTTGTAGTGATTCCCTGATAGTGTTTCCCCACCAATCAGAATCCAGCCAGGGGGTGTTTCCCCAACAATCAGAATCCAGACAGTCAGAATCCAGCCAGGGGGTGTTTCCCCACCTGTCAGGGGGGGTTTCCAGGCTTGGCAGAGTTTGGCCTCCAGAGGTTTGGCCCCCAGAGGTTGAGGCCCCCAGAGGTTAGGCCCCCAGAGGTTTGGCCCCCAGAGGTTAGGCCCCCAGAGGTTTGGCCCCCAGAGGTTTGGCCCCCAGAGGTTAGGCCCCCAGAGGTTTGGCCCCCAGAGGTTTGGCCCCCAGAGGTTTGGCCCCCAGTGGTTAGGCCCCCAGTGGTTAGGCCCCCAGAGGTTAGGCCCCCAGAGGTTAGGCCCCCAGAGGTTTGGCCCCCAGAGGTTTGGCCCCCAGAGGTTAGGCCCCCAGAGGTTAGGCCCCCAGTGGTTAGGCCCCCAGTGGTTAGGCCCCCAGTGGTTTGGCCCCCAGAAGTTTGGCCCCCAGAGGTTTGGCCCCCAGTGGTTAGGCCCCCAGTGGTTAGGCCCCCAGAGGTTAGGCCCCCAGAGGTTAGGCCCCCAGAGGTTAGGCCCCTAGAGCTTGTGTGTGTGTGGGCTGTTAGGCTCCAGAGGGTGGGGTCCTCCAGGGGCCCAGGCAGAGGGAAGAGGCAGCCCAGAGGAGGGGGAAGCTGGGGATGAGTGATCAGCATGCTCCTCATGGGGGCTCTGGTGCTCCCGTGATTGTAGTTGATTTGTGTGTGTGTGTGTGTGTGTGTGTGTGTGTGTGTGTGTGTGTGTGTGTGTGTGTGTGAAGGAGAGAGAGTGGCTGCTGAAGGCTACAGGGATGTGACAGAGAGAAAGACTATGAAAGTGCTATTATGTTGTCTGCACTGTGAGGTGTGTGTGACCATTAGGTGGAAGATGCTGTGTTGTCTGCATTGTGAGGTGAGCGCTGGTTCTATGGATCCGCTCATTGTGCTTCTGTATGGTGCCTCTCAGTGCAGAGAGAGTCTGGTCTCCTCACAACACAAAGCTGTACCACTATCTGGCCTTTCTCAGACAGTGCAGTAACCGTCTCACAGTAGCAGAGCTGTGTTTCTACTCTGCTCTAGAGCAGCACCGGACACAAATCAACTCATCATCAAAACCTTTGATGAGTTGAATTAGGTTGGAGAAATAAAAAACATTTCGTGGACATTCATTGATGTTGCAATGTTTCATATACGTTTCAGTGAGGTCAAAGGTTACAGGGTCAGAGGTCATAGAGCCTGACCTTTTGACCCCAGTATTTTGGACTCAGATCAGACAGTCATTTACCGATGAGATGTTGGGCGTGTTTCAGTGGATCCATTATAGCAAGGTGAGGCACAGAACTGCAGATCAAAATCAGTCATGAATCTTATTGTCATGAATCGTATTGTCATGAATCGTATTGTCATGAATCTTATTGTCATGAATCGTATTGTCATGAATCATATTGTCATGAATCGTATTGTCATGAATCTTATTGTCATGAATCGTATTGTCATGAATCTTATTGCCATGAATCGTATTGTCATGAATCTTATTGTCATGAATCTTGGTTAATAACCAGATGTGTTCTGACAGTCCTATCCAGGAGCTGGTTAATAACTAGATGTGTTCTGACAGTCCTATCCAGGAGCTGGTTAATAATTAATGAGAGAACCACAGTACATGCTGATGAATATAGATCAAAATGATCTGTATAGTAGAGAATGAATAGAATGTTTACCACAGGCAAAATCACAAATCACAAGCTTGCTTTTTGATTTGGTTCATCACTTGTTAGACTGTCACTTGTATCTCTATTAACTGTCTTTTGGATGTCAAAAAAAATCCTGGGTATAGCCATCTCTATCAACACACCAGACAGAGCCATCTCTATCAACACACCAGACAGAGCCATCTCTATCAACACCCCAGACAGAGCCATCTCTACCTATCAAAGCTTTACTTTCTGTTGTGGACGTTTCATCCAGAAGTCATGATTTCCCTCATGGTGAGAGAGAGGGTCAGTCATCATAGTACCATTTATTCCTGCTAATTAGCATGACTTGCTTTGACTAAATTAATGTGTGTTGCTCTCTGACTGAGGGCTTACGGATATCCTTTGGCACAATTAGAACACATTATGCTCTCTCTTTCTTTCTCTCTCTCTCTATCTGTCTCTCTCTGTCTCTCTCTCTCTCTCTCTCTCTCTCTCTCTCTCTCTCTCTCTCTGTCTGTCTGTCTGTCTGTCTGTCTGTCTGTCTGTCTCTGTCTCTCTCTCTCTCTCTCTCTCTCTCTCAAAATTCGATAATGTGCAAATAGTCAAAGTACAAAAGGGAAAATAAATAAACATAAATATAGGTTATATTTACAATGGTGTTTGTTCTTCACTGGTTGCCCTTTTCTTGTGGCAACAGGTCACATATCTAGCTGCTGTGATGGCACACTGTGGTTTTTCACCCAATAGATATGGGATTTTATCAAAATTGGATTTGTTTTCGAATTCTTTGTGGGTCTTTGTAATCTGAGGGAAAACGACAAAGCCTATTCCCCCTCAGGAGACTGAAAAGATTTGGCATGGGTCCTCAGATCCTCAAAAAGTTATACAGCTGCACCATCGAGAGCATCCTGACTGGTTGCATCACTGTCTGGTATGGCAACTTCTCGGCCTCCGACCGCAAGGCACTACAGAGGGTAGTGCGTACGGCCCAGTACATCACTGGGGCCGAGCTTCCTGCAATCCAGGACCTCTATACCAGGCGGTGTCAGAGGAAGGCCCTAAAAATTGTCAAAGATTCCAGCCACCCTAGTCATAGACTGTTCTCTCTGCTACCGCACGGCAAGCTGTACCGGAGCGCCAAGTCTAGGTACAAAAGACTTCATAACAGCTTCTACCCCCAAGCCATAAGACTGCTGAACAGCTAATCATGGCTACCCGGACTATTTGCATGTTTTTCTCTCCCTTGAGTAAAGAAAAGTAGTCTGTCTTTGAATTTGTAGTCTCGCTCAACCCTCCCACTTGACCCCACTGCATTTTATAGCCAGGTAACCAAGTCTCCCTCTTTTCCTCAGAGAAAACTAGACCTTCCTCTAGACCTTACCGTTTCAAAAGATATGACCCATAATACCGGCGCTACGTTTTTTTTCTTTCTATTGAATGAACGAATTAAATTAGCTGGCCGCATTTTACTTTCATAAAGCATATCGCGGGGCTGTTCTAAAACTAGGCTACGTGTGGACCGGACCGTTAACCCTTTGTTTAGGCTACACCTTGTCCAATCATGTTACCTCATTAGCTAGCCATAGCTAACAACCTGGGGCGCGTTCAGCAGGATGCAACGCTTGCGAACGTTCAAATAGAAAAATGCTATGTAGAACAAAACATTCCTCTCTGACATGTTGACTAAGGACTAACGTCGGGACTCATTTGGGACTCGAGGTTTAGTGTACCATTCAAAATACAGCAATTATTTCCCCCTCCCACAACATTTTCCCACAATGCACCATCATTTACAGTATGCTGCAGTAAAATGTTTCAGAGTGTTTTACTGTTGATACTACAAAACATGATGTATAATTTACAGTTTTCAGTTACAGTGTAGATCAGGGTTCTTCAATTCGGGTCCTGGAGGGCCGAAACACCTCTGTTTTTCATCCTCTCCTTCTAATCAGGGGCTAATTCAGACCTGGGACACCAGGTGAGTGCAATTAACTACCAGATAGAAATAAAAAACAGAAGTGTTTCAGCCCTCCAGGACCGGAATTGAAGAACCCAGGTGTAGATTGAAGGCTTCTGGTTGCTTTGACCCAAAGAAGCACAGCTGTGAGGTAGTGGGTGTGTGTGTGTGTGTGTGTGTGTGTAGGTAGGTGTGTGTGCATGTGTGTCCCTAGAGAGACTGTGTGTGTGTTTGTGTGTGTGTGTGTGTGTGTGTGTGTGTGTGTGTGTGTGTGTGTGTGTGTGTGTGTGTGTGTGTGTGTGTGTGTGTGTGTGTGTGTGTGTGTGTGTGTGTGTGTGTGTGTGTAGGTAGGTGTGTGTGCGTGTGTCCCTAGAGAGACTGTGTGTGTTTGTGTGTGTGTGTGTGTGTGTTTGTGTGTGTGTGTGTGTGTGTGTGTGTGTGTGTGTGTGTGTGTGTGTGTGTGTGTGTGTGTGTGTGTGTGTGTAGGTAGGTGTGTGTGCATGTGTGTCCCTAGAGAGACTGTGTGTGTGTTTGTGTGTGTGTGTGTGTGTGTGTGTGTGTGTGTGTGTGTGTGTGTGTGTGTGTGTGTGTGTGTGTGTGTGTGTGTGTAGGTGTGTGAGGTGGTGTGATGTCCCCAGAGAGGCAGTGTGTGTAACCATGTGATGCTGTTGATAAACAGAGTCGGTGTGCAGTGAATAGGTTAGAATCAGCTAATGTTCAGAGTGTCAACACACACACACCATTCCACCTCAAAGCTATGTGAGCATGGTTGTAATTTACTTAATATTTTGTCAAATTATACATTATTTGTAGTGTTACGCTTTGGTCATTCATTACCCCTCTCCTCCTCCACTCCTCCCTTCCTCTCCTCCACCCTCCGCTCCTCCTCCACTCCCTCCCTCCCTCCCTCCCCTCCTCCCCCCCTCCCTCCCTCCCCTCCTCCCCCCCTCCCCTCCCTTCCCACCTCTCCCCTCCCACCTCTCCCCTCCCTCCTCTCCCCTCCCTCCTCCCTCCCTCCTCTCCCTCCTCTCCCCTCCCTCCTCTCCCTCCCCTCCCTCCCTCCTCTCCCCTCCCTCCTCCCTCCCTTCTCTCCCCTCTCTCCCTCCCTCCTCTCCCTCCTCTCCCTCCTCTCCCTTCCTTCCTTCCTTCCTTCCTTCCTTCCTTCCTTCCTTCCTTCCTTCCTTCCTTCCTTCCTTCCTTCCTTCCTTCCTTCCTTCTCTCCTCTCCTCTCCTCTCCTCTCCTCTCCTCTCCCTTCCTTCCTTCCTTCCTTCCTTCCTTCCTTCCTTCCTTCCTTCCTTCCTTCCTTCCTTCCTTCCTTCCTTCCTTCCTTCCTTCCTTCCTTCCTTCCTTCCTTCCTTCCTTCCTTCCTTCCTTCCTTCCTTCCTTCCTCCCTCCCTCCCTCCCTCCCTCCCTCCCTCCCTCCCTTCCTTCCTTCCTTCCTTCCTTCCTTCCTTCCTTCCTTCCTTCCTTCTCTCCTCTCCTCTCCTCTCCTCTCCTCTCCTCTCCTCTCCTCTCCTCTCCTCTCCTCTCCTCTCCTCTCCTCTCCTCTCCTCTCCTCTCCTCTCCTCTCCTCTCCTCTCCTCTCCCTTCCTTCCTTCCTTCCTTCCTTCCTTCCTTCCTTCCTTCCTTCCTTCCTTCCTTCCTTCCTTCCTTCCTTCCTTCCTTCCTTCCTTCCTTCCTTCCTTCCTTCCTTCCTTCCTTCCTTCCTTCCTTCCTTCCTTCCTTCCTCCTCTTCATTCCTTCCTTCCTTCTCTCCTCTCCTTTCCTCTCCCCTCCCCTCCCCTCCCCTCCCTCCCTCCTCTCCTCCCCTCCTCTTCTTTGTAATGTTGTAATCTTCTTGCCTCTCGGAGTGACAGGACAATTCTACACTTATCTCCTTCCTGCTGACCTCTCAGCTCTTCTCCTGCCAAGACACACACACATTCTGTATGTGTGTGTGGTGATGTGTCTGTCCTTCCTTGTTCTGTATGGCTAGACAGTCTTAGACACATCCCTCATTTAGTGGTAATTACTGTCAATAGGAGATTACATTAAATTATTATCTAAAGGCTTAGGGTTTATGAACTGACCTGAGGTCATCTCTCTTTCTCTCTCGCTCTCTCTCTCGCTCTCTCGCTCCCGTCTCTCTCTCTCCTCTCCCCGTCTCTCTCTCTCTCCTCTCCCCGTCTCTCTCTCTCTCCTCTCCCCATCTCTCTCTCCCTGTCCACATCTCTCTCCGCATATCTCTCTCCTCTACCCATCTCTCTCCTCATCTCTCTCTCCATCTCCCCATCTCCCTCTCTCTCCCCTCTCATCATTTCTCTCTCCTCTCCCCATCTCTCTCCTCTACCCATATCTCCCTCTCGCAATCTCTCTTTTTCCTCTCCCCATCACTCTCTCTCCTCTCCCCATCTCTCTCCCTCTCCCCATCTCTCTCCCTCTCCCCTCTCTCCCTCTCCCCATCTCACTCTCTCCTCTCCCCATCACTCTCTCTCCTCTCCCCATCACTCTCTCTCCTCTCTCCCTCTCCCCATCTCTCTCCTCTCCCCATCACTCTCTCTCCTCTCTCCCTCTCCCCATCTCTCTCTCCCTCTCCCTCTCCCCATCTCACTCTCTCCTCTCCCCATCACTCTCTCTCTTCTCCCCATCTCTCTCTCCTCTCCACATCTCTTTCTCCTCCCCCCTCTCTCTATCTCTCTCCTCTCCCCGTCTCTCTCTCCTCCCCCCCATCTCTCTCTCCCTCTCCACATCTCTCTCCCCATATCTCTCTCCTCTCCCCATCTCTCTCCTCTCATCTCTCTCTCCTCTCCCCAACTCTCTCCTCTACCCATATCTCCTCTCGCAATCTCTCTCTCTCCTCTCCCCATCACTCTCTCTCCTCTCCCCATCTCTCTCCCTCTCCTCATCTCTCTCTCCCTCTCCCCATCTCACTCTCTCTCCTCTCCACATCACTCTCTCTCCTCTCCCCATCACTCTCTCTCCTCTCCCATCTCTCTCCCTCTCCCCATCTCTCTCTCTCTCTCTCCTCTCCCCATCTCGCTCTCCCTCTCCCCAACTCTCTCCCTCTCCCCATCTCTCTCTCTCTCCTCTCCCCATCTCGCTCTCCCTCTCCCCATCTCTCTCCCTCTCCCAATCTCTCTCTCTCCATCTCCCAATCTCTCTCTCTCTCCTCTCCACATCTCTCTTTCTCTCTCTCCTCTCCCATCTCCTCTCCCCCATCACTCTCTCTTCCTCTCCCCATCGCTCTCTCTTCCTCTCCCCATCTCTCTCTCTCCTCTCCCCCATCTCTCTCTCTTCTCCCCATTTCTCTCCCATCTCTCTCTCCTCATCTCTCTCTCCATCTCCCCATCTCCCTCTCTCTCTCCTCTCCTCTCCACATCTCTCTCTCCTCTCCCCATCTCTCTCCTCTATCCATATCTCCCTCTCGCAATCTCTCTCTCTCCTCTCCCCATCACTCTCTCTCCTCTCCCCATCTCTCTCCTCTCCCCATCTCTCTCCCTCTCCCCATCTCTCTCTCCCTCTCCCCATCTCACTCTCTCCCTCTCCCCATCTCTCTCTCCCTCTCCCCATCTCTCTCCCTCTCCCAATCTCTCTCTCCTCTCCCCATCTATCTCTCTCCTCTCCACATCGCTTTTTCATATCCCCATCTCTCTCTCCTCTCCCTACTCTCCATCTCCCAATCTCTCTTTCTCTCTCTCCTCTCCCCATCTCCTCTCCCCATCGCTCTCTCTTCCTCTCCCCATCTCTCTCTCCTCTCCCCATCTATCTCTCTCCTCTCCTCCTTCTCCCACTCTCTCTCCTCTCCATATCTCTTTCCTCTCCCCCACCTCTCTCTCCTCTCCCCATCTCTCTCTCCTCTCCCCATCTCTCTCTCTCCTCTCCCCATCTCTCTCTCTCTCCTCTCCCCATCTCTCTCTCTCTTTCTCCCCATTTCTCTCTCACTCCCCATTTCTCTCTCACTCCCAATCTCTCTCCCTCTCCCCATCTCGCTCTCCTCTCCCCATCTCTCTCCCTCTCCCAATCTCTCTCTCCTCTCCCCATCTATCTCTCTCCTCTCCACATCGCTCTTTCCTATCCCCATCTCTCTCTCCTCTCCCCACATCTCCATCTCCCAATCTCTCTCTCTCCTCTCCACATCTCTCTTTCTCTCTCTCCTCTCCCCATCACTCTCTCTCCTCTCTCCATCTCTCTCCTCTCCCCATCTCTCTCTCCTCTCCCATCTATCTTTCTCTCTCTCTCCTCTCCACATCTCTCTCTCCTCTACCCATCTCTCTCTCTCCTCTCCCCATATCTCCCTCTCCCAATCTCTCTCTCTCCTCTCCATATCTCTCTCCTCTCCCCATATCTCTCTCTCCTCTCTCCATCTCTCTCTCTCCTCTCCCCATCTCTCTCTCTCTTTCTCCCCATTTCTCTCTCGCTCCCCATCTCTCTCTTCTCTCCCCATCTCTCTCCCCATATCTCCTCTCTCAATCTCTCTCTCTCCTCTCCACATCGCTCTCCTCTCCATATCTCTCTTTCTCTCTCCTCTCCCCATCTCTCTCTTCTTCTCCCCATCACTCTCTCTTCTCTCCCCATCTCTCTCCCCATCTCTCTCTCCCTCCTCCATCTCCCTCTCTCTCTCTCCTCTCCACATCTCTCTCTCCTCTCCCCATCTATCTCTCCTCTCCCCATATCTCCCTCTCCCAATCTCTCTCTCTCTTCTCCATATCTCTCTCTCCTCTCCCATCTCTCTCTCCTCTCCCCATCTCTCTCTCTTCTCTCCCCATCTCTCTCTCTTCTCTCCCCATCTCTCTCCCATCTCTCTCCTCTCCCCATCTCTCTCCCCATCTCTCTCTCTCCTCTCCACATCTCCCTTTCTCTCTCTCCTCTCCCCATCTCCTCTCCCCATCTCTCTCTTCCTCACCCCATCGCTCTCTCTCTCTCTCCTCTCCCCATCTCTCTCTCCTCTCCACATCTCTCTCTCCTCTACCCACCTCTCTCTCTCTCCTCTCCCAATCTCTCTCCTCTCCCCATCTCTCTCTCCTCTCCCATCTCTCTCTATCCTCTCCCCATCTCTCTCTCCTCTCCCCATCTCTCTCTCTCCTCTTCCCATCTCTCTCCCTCTCCCAATCTCTCTCCTCTCCCCATCTCTCCTCCTCTCCCCATCTCTCTCTCCTCTCCCCATCTCTCTCTCTCCTCTCCCATCTCTCTCTCTCCTCTCCCCATCTCTCTCTCTCTCCTCCCCATCTCTCTCTCTCTCCTCTCCCCATCTCTCTCTCTCTTTCTCCTCATTTCTCTCTCGCTCCCCATCTCTCTTTCTCCTCTCCACATCTCTCTTTCTCTCCTTCTCTTTCCTCTCCCCATTTCCTCTCCTAATCTCTCTCTTCCTCTCTCCATCACTCTCTCTTCTCTCCCCATCTCTCTCTCTCCTCTCCTCATCTCTCTCTCCTCTCCCCATCTCCCTCTCTCTCTCCTCTCCACATATCTTTCTCCTCTCCCCATATCTCCCTCTCCCAATCTCTCTCTCTCCTCTCCATATCTCTCTCCTCTCCCCATCTCTCTCTCCTCTCCTCTCCCCATCTCTCTCTCTCCTCTCCCCATCTCTCTCTCTCCTCTCCCCATCTCTCTCTCTCCTCTCCCCATCTCTCTCCCTTCTCTCCCCATCTCTCTCTCTTCTCTCCCCATCTCTCTCTTCTCTCCCCATCACTCTCTCCTCTCCCTATCTATCTCTCTCCTCTCCACATCTCTCTCTCCTCTCCCCATATCTCCCTCTCCCAATCTCTCTCTCTCTCCTCTCCATATCTCTCTCCTCTCCCCATCTCTCTCTCTCTCTCCCCTCCCCATCTCTCTCTCTCCTCTCACCATATCTCTCCTCTCCCCATCTATCTCTCTCCTCATCTCTCTCTCCCACTCCCCATCTCCCTCTCTCTCTCTCCTCTCCACATCTCGCTCTCCTCTCCCCATCTCTCTCGCTCCCTCTCTCAATCTATCTCTCTCCTCTCCATATCTCTCTCCTCTCCCCATCTCTCTCTCTCCTCTCCCCATCTCTCTCTCTCTCTCCTCTCCCCTTCACTCTCTCTCTCCTCATCTCTCTCTCTCTCTCCCTATCTCTCTCTCTTCCCATCTCTCTCTCTCCTCTCCCCATCTCTCTCCCTTTCTCCCCATTTCTCTCTCACTCCCCATCTCTCTCTCCTCTCTCCTCTCCCCATCTCTCTCCTCTTCCCATCTCTCTCTCTCTCTCTCCTCTCCCCGTCTCTCTCTTTCCTCTCCTCTCTCTCCCTTGCTTCTTTCTATTACATCTCTCATGATTCTTATTTACAGTTCAATGTACATATGTGTTTGTATCCCTTTATCTGTGTATTTCTGTGTTGATGCATGCGCGAGTTTGTGTGTGTATTTCTGTGTTTGTTTATGTGTGTGTATTTGTGTGTGTGTGTGCATGTTTGTGCATGCGTCTGTGTGTGTATAGGAAGTGTGTATGGGTTTGTGAGATGTGTTCCTCTGAGAGATTTAAAACAGCTCATGTTAAAGTCGGTGTTGTTATTTCTTCATATCCTCATGGAATCACCTCTTTCATGTGCTCCCATCTTCAGAACTGCTCTAATGCCTGTTGCCACTATTTATCAAACTGTTAATTGAGCAATTAATGTTAGCGCCTGTGGGTCAAAACCCAACAATCTTAATTCCATAGAATGTTCCTTTTTATTATATATTTTTCTGTTCTTCTGTACTTTATTTACGTTGATTAAAGCTGATGAGCAGATATGAGCAGTAATATGGAGTCTTCTATTCTTTGATGTGGCCTAGCTGTTTCTGTCAGAGCCTAATGAATTAGATCTGATGAGAAATTATACTTTCCCCATTGTCTGTGTCTGTGTGTCTGTGTCTGTGTCTGTGTGTCTGTGTCTGTGTCTGTGTGTCTGTATGGTCCTGATGATAAATAAGGCTGAACACTAGATGATAGATTCTACTTCCCCTCTCTCTCTGCCGGTAATGTAGTCGGTAACGGTAATGTTGACCATGTATCTATAAAACGGAGAGCAACTCCATGGCTACTAAAGGAAATAAAAAGTTTTACCGGTAACGTTTACCGGCTGTAACGTCTCCCGGAGGCTGTGTGTGAAAGAGTTGACAGGGCCCTTTTAATGGAATGATTAATAGATCAATATGAGACAGGTATGAATTAATAATGTAACACATATCATGCTAATGCTAATGAGCCTGTGATTGTGAATGCTAATGCTAATTGTGGCACATAAATGAGGCCTCTCCTCTGGCAGAGTGAAGACCAGCGGTGTAGTGAACGGTAAGTGCAGGTCGACACAGTTTTATGGTTTACCCAGCGTTGGCAGAAAAACGCATTGAAGGGAGCGTCATTTTATTCACCGTGAACGGCGATCAGAGTTTACCGCATCTAGTTTTTATGCTACATCACTGTTAGAGATGATGTTTCAGTGATCACTGTTAGAGATGATGTTTCAGTGTTCACTGTTAGAGATGATAGTGGTCCTCTGTAGCTCAGCTGGTAGAGCACGGCGCTTGTAACGCCAAGGTAGTGGGTTCGATCCCCGGGACCACCCATACACAAAAATGTATGCACGCATGACTGTAAGTCACTTTGGATAAAAGTGTCTGCTAAATATTATTATTATTATTATTAATAATAATATTATTATTATTATTATGATGTTTCAGTGTTCACTGTTAGAGATGATGTTTCAGTGTTCACTGTTAGAGATTATGTTTCACTGTTCACCGTCTGCATGTTGGGGAAGCTGGTCAGGGCAGCGTGTGGTGAAGCTGGTCAGGGCAGGGTGTGGTGAAGCTGGTCAGGGCAGGGTGTGGTGAAGCTGGTCAGGGCAGGGTGTGGTGAAGCTGGTTAGGGTAGGGTGTGGTGAAGCTGGTCAGGGCAGGGTGTGGTGAAGCTGGTCAGGGCAGGGTGTGGTGAAGCTGGTCAGGGTAGGGTGGGGTGAAGCTGGTCAGGGCAGGGTGGGGTGAAGCTGGTCAGTGTTGAGGGGAGAGTGTTGGGTGGTGGTGACTTCCGTTACACTGCTGTGATCTGTATCTCCATCTCTATTTCAATATCTCTCTCTTTTTCTTTCATCTCTCTCTCTGTTGCTCCCTCTCTCTGGGGTCACAGGAAATAAGGAATTTCTATTTGGTGTAAGGATGGAGCTTCCACCAACAGAACAGTGACAATACAGCCCCAAAGCACAATCAAAATGAAAGAACTGAAGCCTTGAGAACATCAAGAGTCCCTTGATGAACGTTCATAAAGTGGGATGGAGGGGGCGAGGGGGAGAGGGATGGAAGGAGAAGGTAATGATTTAATCATCGTATGATGGATGAAAGACATCTTTCAGGACGGGTTTTCTCCTTCGTGAGAGAGAGAGCGAGAGAGAGAGAGAGAGAGAGAGAGAGAGAGAGAGACAGAGAGAGAGAGAGAGAGAGAGAGAGAGACAGAGCGAGAGAGAGAGAGAGAGAGACAGAGAGAGAGAGAGAGAGAGAGAACAGGTGTTTCCCGCCTCAGAATATTCTGTCTGATAAATCTCATCCTCTCACAGTTGAACGTTGAACCCCAAACCAGAGTTATTTCAACGTGTCCATCTCCACTGTATGAACTGTGTGTGTGTGGGTGTGTGTGGGTGTGTGTGTGTGTGTGTGTGTGTATGAGTGTAAATGTTGGTGTGTGTTTTGAGAAAACCTCCACCCCTCAATTTTTCCTCCGTCAGTCCTCTGCTCTAGTGATCCAGCTTAGTATTGTTGAATCTCATGTGACAAAACAATACTGGTTGGATGAAATGAATGAAGAGTAGATGTGTGAAATGTCTTGGTGCATCTTGGTGTGTGTGAGAGTGTGCGTGTGCAGGGCCGTGCACAGACCTTTCATGGGGGGAGGTGCTAAAAAAATAAAATAAAAAGGGCTTTTTAAACAACTTTTTGGAGCATAGGTCTATTTCTGCAACAACACACTCATCATCACACTGTCAGCCAGCTAGTCACAGTGCCTCCTAAAGACAGGATTGACACGGGGAAAAGAGGGTGGACTATCAGCGGATCATTGCTGTTGGTGATGACGATAATCTGCTAGTTAGCTAGCGCCATTTATATTACTGGTTGTGATCTACCATCTCTCAAGCCAGAAAATAAAATAACTCGAGAGTTGACTTTTGACTTGGAGCCTCAAGACCCGGGACTCGACCTTTGACTTGAGACTGATGACTTGAAATTATCTGTCCAGGTTTTGTCATGTTTTGTCACTCATTTTGTCTCCTCGGATTACTCTGCACGCAAACGCAGCATCGCCCCTTGCAAAAGAAACGTGCGACAGATTGGCTAGTGAAATGCACACTCGGCCCTCTGATTGGACCAGCAAACTGTCAATCAACACAGGTCGGATGAGCTAGCAAAAATGTTGCTGATTTGCTATAGGATCGGGCGCAGCGCATACCTCAAAATATAGGAAGAGAGGATTGCCATTATAAAATAAATATGCAGCTCCAAAAATGTGCTGATCAAGAATATGAACTGTTTACTTTGCAAGCTCACGAACAATGGGGCAACAAGAAACAATTACTAGCATTGGCCTACTGGTCTTTTGCTATGTAACAATTCCTTGAAATGGATCATTTACTTATGAAGCTTTGGAATTTGTTGTTAAAATAGATGCGTCTCTCCACTTGCGCTCTCCAAACTCCCGCCAGTGGAGAGCGCTTTGTTCTCTCGTTGAAATGTTTGCTGGCGATTTTCACACGTTTAAATGCATCATGTGGTCAATCTATATTCCGTTTTTTAATCCTACAATAATTGCTAGCATTTCATCATTCCATTCCCGTACCGTTTTATTGCAGCATTTACACGTACATTTCACTTACAGTTAGTGCATTAATCTTAAGATAGCTAGGCGGGACAATCACATATCACAGGCACAGTAAGTACACTTTCCCTCAAAGTAACTATCAGCAGTCAGAGCTAGTCAGACTAGTAGGGGGGAAAAGTATCAAATGTGCGTGTCGAGGGGGGTGGATTATTTAAGATACTGTTTGAAGAGGCGGGGTTTCAGGTGCTTTCGGAAGATGGGGCGGGGACTCTGCTGTCCTAGCTTCAGGGGGAAGCTGGTTCCACCATTGGGGTGCCGGGACAGAGAAGAGCTTGGACTGGGCTGAGGGGGAGCTGCCCTCCCGTAGGGGTGGGAGGGCCAAGAGACCGGATGTGGCAGTATGGAGTACTCAGGTTGGGGTGTAGCAAAGCATGAAGGTAGGGAGGGGCAGTTCCTCTTGCTCCTCCATAGGCAAGTACCATGTTATTGTAGTGGATGTGAGCTTTGACTGGAAGCCAGTGGAGTATGCAGAGGAGTGGGGTGACATTAGAGAATTTGGGAAGGTTGAACACCAGGCGGGATGCAGCGTTCTAGATAAGTTGCAGTTGTTTGATGGCACAAGCAGGGAGCCCAGCCAACAGTGAGTTGCAGTAGTCCAGACAGGAGATGACAAGTGCCTGGATTAGGACCTGCGCCGCTTCCTGTGTAAGGTCGGGTCGTACTCTACGGATGTTGTCGAGCATGAACCTGCAGGAGCGAGTCACTGCTTTGATGTTTGCAGAGAATGACAGTGGTTGTCCAGGGTCATGCCAAGGTTCTTTGCACTCTGGGGGAGGGGGGGGGGGGATACTATGGAGTTGTCAACCGTGATGGAAAGGTCTTGGAGCGGGCAGGCCTTCCCCAGGAGGAAGAGCAGCTACATCTTGTCAAGGTTGAGCTTGAGGGGGTGGGCCGACATCCAAGCTGAGATATCTGCCAGGCACGCAGAGATGTGTGTCGCCCCCTAGGTGTCAGAAGGGTGGAAGGAGGAAAGTAGTTGAGTGTCATCCGCATAGCAATGATAGGAGAGACCAGAGAGAGAGACCAGAGAGAGAGACCAGAGAGAGAGACCAGAGAGAGAGACCAGAGAGAGAGACCAAAGAGAGACACCAGAGAGAGAGACCAGAGAGAGACACCAGAGAGAGAGACCAGAGAGAGACACCAGAGGGAGACACCAGAGAGAGACACCAGAGAGAGACACCAGAGAGAGACCAGAGAGAGACCAGAGATAGACACCAGAGAGAGAGAGACCAGAGAGAGAGACCAGAGAGAGAGACCAGAGAGAGAGACCAAAGAGAGACCAGAGAGAGAGACCAGAGAGAGACCAGAGAGAGAGACCAGAGAGAGAGACCAAAGAGAGACACCAGAGAGAGACACCAGAGAGAGAGACACCAGAGAGAGAGAGACCAGAGAGAGAGACCAGAGAGAGAGACCAGAGAGGTGTGAAGCCTTCCTCTCTTTCCTTCCTCAGCAGAACAGTCTTAGTTTCGGCTACGGTCTTAGATTTGACGACGAGACCGCCGCTGAGGCTGATTACCAAAACCACAACAGTCACAAATTGCCCTACCCCTTAATCCTGGTTGTTGTTTTTTTTAACAATCATCTGCGAGTTATGAGCAGTCAGTAGCCTCTATAGTCCTGTATTAACAGATCGATATAGCCTTCTGTATCACAGCCCCAAAAAAATTACAGCGTTGCAATATATCTCAGTTTATTGCATAAATTGTGCATGCATTTGGATTACAATGCTGGTGCGGTAAAATAATCCAGTCCGGTTTAATTAATTACAGTGTAGGCTAATCCAAGCTATGACACAATGTACATGGAGAAGAAGGCTAAAAAACGTGGTCAGCGGCAGATCAAAATACCGGCACAAAGTTTTCAGGTGAAAGGAGGAGTTGTCCACGGTGCTGTCATTCAAGGTCCTTTACTTACCCTGTTCCTAATGAGCACAGGAACGTTGCATTTTGACTTCTGCTCAGATGGATGAAGCCAGCGGTGAACATATGGCAGCACACAGAGACACCAGCTACAGACCTACCACAGATCTTACCTGCAGTGATGTAATGCTATTTTTCTTAGGGTGTGAAACAAATATGTAAATGACGTCATTAATTTCCACAATCAACATTTGTACCGACCAATGTAGCCGGTTGAATAGCCTATCAGGGCTCTCCAACCTTGTTCCTGGAGCACCACTGTCCTATAGGGTTTTCACTCCAACCCCAGTTGTAACTACCCCCCCCCCTCATCTTTGATCTAACTGTACTAAACGAGCACCATTGTGAGAAGTGATAATCTTCTATTAGTAATAATAATAATAATAATAATAATAATAATAATAATAATAGTTGATCAGTTTGACTATTAGGCGTAGGCAACAGATCTTGATGAGATGTAATTTTAAATGATTGGAGTCGCCCTTTGTGGCTCTAAAAAGGACCGCTTTGATTTGATTAGCTTGAGCACATGGTTACAATATACCCTATTACAGAATAAAATAAATGAGATTGAATCATCAAATCAATTGACCAAGTAGAATGTACCAAGGTAGAACGGGGCCTGCGTCTCAACCAATAGCCAATACAGGCTAAATATCACAAGCAGGACTACAGCAACTACCAGAGAGGGTCAGGCTCCTTGGGCTTTACGGTGGCTACTCTGGTTTGGGTGTCCTCGGCGTGGTCACATGTCGTTCTGGGTTCCGCTGCGCAACAGCAGGTTCATGGAGTTTTATGAACATCAAGGCAGACACGGTTAATTATTTTATTGTTTAAATGTTGTGAAGTTGTCAAGACTCCAACAGGCCTCCGCAGTGCTCACAGGTAGCCAACGGTTCTTCATCATTGGCCAGAGTGAAGACAGGGAAGAACCCACCATTGACCTCCAGGCTGCTGTACACATTGATTTGGTTTGTCATTCTATCATTTTTCATGGAATCTGTGTGGTGATTAAATATAATTTATTTAGAATTTATCAGAATACATTTTCTGTTTATTCTCAAATTGAAAAAAAGTGAGGTCCCTTGGGCTCCCCAATACTACACACCTGCTTATCTGTGAAGTGAAGGCAGCTGCACTATTGGCTATTTCATGGAGGAGTGGAGAGATGGAGGGATGGAGGAGTGGAGGGATGGAGGGATGGAGGAGTGGAGGGATGGAGGAGTGGCGGGATGGAGGAGTGGAGGGATGGAGGAGTGGAGGGATGGAGGAGTGGAGGAGTGGAGGAGTGGAGGGATGGAGGAGTGGCGGGATGGAGGAGTGGAGGAATGGAGGGATGGAGGAGTGGCGGGATGGAGGAGTGGAGGGATGGAGGAGTGGAGGGATGGAGGAGTGGAGGGATGGAGGAGTGGCGGGATGGAGGAGTGGAGGAATGGAGGGATGGAGGAGTGGCGGGATGGAGGAGTGGAGGGATGGAGGAGTGGAGGGATGGAGGAGTGGAGGGATGGAGGAGTGGAGGGATGGAGGAGTGGAGGAATGGAGGGATGGAGGAGTGGCGGGATGGAGGAGTGGAGGGATGGAGGAGTGGAGGGATGGAGGAGTGGCGGGAGGGAGGAGTGGAGGAGTGGAGGAGTGGAGGCGTGGTGGGATGGAGGAGTGGAGGGATGGAGGAGTGGAGGGATGGAGGAGTGGAAGGATGGAGGAGTGGTGGGATGGAGGAGTGGAGGAGTGGAGGGATGGAGGAGTGGAGGGATGGAGGAGTGGAGGGTGGGGAGATGGAGGGATGGAGGAGTGGAGGGATGGAGGAGTGGAGGGATGGAGGAGTGGAGGGATGGAGGGATGGAGGAGTGGAGGAGTGGAGGAGTGGAGGGATGGAGGAGTGGAGGGATGGAGGAGTGGAAGGATGGAGGAGTGGCGGGATGAAGGAGTGGAGGAGTGGAGGGATGGAGGGATGGAGGAGTGGTGGGTGGGGTGGCGGGATGGAGGAGTGGAGGGATGGAGGAGTGGCGGGATGGAGGAGTGGAGGA
Organism: Coregonus lavaretus; assembly: GCF_964263955.1. Classification (NCBI taxonomy): domain Eukaryota; kingdom Metazoa; phylum Chordata; class Actinopteri; order Salmoniformes; family Salmonidae; genus Coregonus; species Coregonus lavaretus. The sequence goes on from NC_140005.1 coordinate 4,163,249, forward strand.
GTGGAGGAGTGGAGGAGTGGAGGGATGGAGGAGTGGAGGGATGGAGGAGTGGAGGAGTGGAGGCGTGGTGGGATGGAGGAGTGGAGGGATGGAGGAGTGGAGGGGTGGAGGGATGGAGGAGTGGAGGAATGGAGGGATGGAGGAGTGGAGGAGTGGAGGCATGGTGGGATGGAGGAGTGGAGGGATGGAGGAGTGGAGGGATGGAGGAGTGGAAGGATGGAGGAGTGGCGGGATGAAGGAGTGGAGGAGTGGAGGGATGGAGGGATGGAGGAGTGGTGGGTGGGGTGGCGGGATGGAGGAGTGGAGGAGTGGAGGGATGGAGGAGTGGAGGGATGGAGGAGTGGAGGGTGGAGGGATGGAGGAGTGGAGGAGTGGAGGAGTGGAGGGATGGAGGAGTGGAGGGATGGAGGAGTGGAGGGATGGAGGAGTGGAGGAGTGGAGGGATGGAGGAATGGAGGGATGGAGGAGTGGAGGGATGGAGGAGTGGAGGGATGGAGGAGTGGAGGGATGGAGGGATGGAGGAGTGGAGGGATGGAGGAGTGGAGGGATGGAGGAGTGGAGGAGTGGAGGGATGGAGGAGTGGAGGGATGGAGGAGTGGAGGAGTGGAGGGATGGAGGAGTGGAGGGATGGAGGGGTGGAGGGATGGAGGAGTGGAGGAGTGGAGGGATGGAGGAGTGGCGGGATGAAGGAGTGGAGGCGTGGTGGGATGGAGGAGTGGAGGGATGGAGGAGTGGAGGGATGGAGGAGTGGAGGGATGGAGGAGTGGAGGAGTGGAGGGATGGAGGAGTGGAGGGATGGAGGAGTGGAGGGATGGAGGAGTGGAGGAGTGGAGGGATGGAGGAGTGGAAGGATGGAGGAGTGGCGGGATGAAGGAGTGGAGGAGTGGAAGGATGGAGGAGTGGAAGGATGGAGGAGTGGCGGGATGGAGGAGGAGTGGAGGGATGGAGGAGGAGTGGAGGGATGGAGGAGTGGAGGAGTGATGGAGGAGTGGAGGGATGGAGGAGTGGAGGAGTGGAGGGATGGAAGAGTGGCGGGATGGAGGGATGGAGGAGTGGAGGGATGGATGGAAGAGTGGAGGGATGGAGGAGTGGAGGAGTGGAGGAGTGGAGGGATGGAGGGATGGAGGAGTAGAGTAGTGGAGGGATGGAGGAGTGGAGGGTGGAGGGATGGAGGAGTGGAGGGAGGGAGGGAGGAGTGGAGGGAGGGAGGAGGAGTGGAGGGATGGAGGAGTGGAGGAGTGGAGGAGTGGAAGGATGGAGGAGTGGAGGAGTGGTGGGATGGAGGAGTGGAGGGATGGAGGAGTGGTGGGATGGAGGAGTGGAGGGATGGAGGAGTGGAGGGTGGAGGAGTGGAGGAATGGGCCGGGAATCATCATTTGGCATAAGCAGGACTTAGCACTGAACTAAAACTTAACAAAGGTACAATCTATTGTGACAATGATGGATACATATGTGCAGTTTATGCTCCTCCTTCAGATTCATCATATTATGATGATCAGTTTTTTGACAATCTCCATACAGAAATCCTTCAATTTCAGGCAGAGGGTAAAGTGCTTCTTTGTGGAGATTTCAATGCGAGAACAGGTTCTGAGCCTGACTACACTGATGCGGGAGGTAACCACCACATATTGGGACACCCCTCCTTGTACAGTAGCCCAATTATAAATAATAGAAACAGTCCTGACCGAATACTGAACAAAAACGGGAAGGAGTTAGTGCATCTCTGTCGAGCCTTAGGCCTATACATGCTTAATGGTAGAATCAGAGGGGACTCTTTAGGTCAGTTTACTTACTACTCAGCTCTTGGGACAAGTGTAGTCGATTATGCCATCACTGACATCGACCCTTCCTCCATTAGTGCATTCACTGTCAGACCACAGACACCATTGTCAGATCACAGTCAGATCAACGTGTTTCTGAAGAAATTAACCAGAAAAACTCATTCAAATAAACAGCCCAATAAACTCTACAACATGAACCAAACGTACAGATGGGCTCCAAACAGTGCAGAGAAATTCATTGAAACATTGAACTCAAATGAAATGATGAACTCTATACAGGTCTTCAATAACTCACAATAACAAAACAATAAAGAAGGTGTCAATCCGGCTACTCAAAACAGCAATTGCATTTTCCAAAAAGCAGCATCAAAAGTAAATTTGAAAAAAACTAAGAAATGCAACATCAAAAACAAAATGTTTCTGAAAAATTGTTCGATAACGAATGTAAAACAATTAGAAAACTCCTAAGACAAATGAAAAATATAAGCAGCAAAACAACCCAGATCTATGCTATGAATACTTTGAAACTCTGAAACAGTATAAACATACACTAAAACGCAAGAAATTGAATTATACCAACAAGACACTTGATGAAATTGAAAACGCAATTGACCAAAATCTATTCTGGGAAATGTGGAACAATTTAAGCGCGACAAAGCCACAAGAATTAGCCATACAAGATGAAGGAATTTGGAAAACTTATTTTGATAATCTATACAAAAACATCCCACAAAAAGACTTACAACATAACCAATTAGAAATTCAAGAAAAATGGAACATCCTTGAATTAGTCATTAAAAACAACCAAAATCTATTAGATTACCCAATAACCCAACAAGAACTAATTGAAAAGCTAAAATCTATAAAACCAAAGAAGGCTTGTGGTCTAGATAACATCAGAAATGAAATGCTGAAAAACAGCACACCTGAGTTGCAAAACGCAGTGCTTAAATTGTTCAACATGGTACGGACCTATCCTGTTGCTGCTTTCCTGATGTCTGGAACCAGGGGCTCATCTCCCCTATCCACAAAAGTGGAGACAAATCAGACCCCAATAATGACAGGGGAATATGCGTAAACAGCAACTTGGGAAAGGTTTTCTGTAGCATTTTGAATTCAAGAATTCAAACCTTTCTTCAAGAAAAAAATATAATAAGTAAATGTCAAATTGGCTTTCTCCCCAACTATTACACTACTGACCATGTACAGTACCGTGCAAAAGTATTCATCCCCCTTGGCGTTTTTCCTATATTGTTGCATTACAACCTGTAATTTAAGTGGATTTTTATTTGGATTTCATGTAATGGACATACACAAATAGTCCAAATTGGTGAAGTGAAATTTAAAAAATAACTTGTTTCAAAAAATATTAATAATGGAAAAGTGGTGCATGCATATGTATTCACCCCCTTTGCCATAAAGCCCCTAAATAAGATCTGGTGCAAATTAAATCCATTATTAAAAAATGGAAAGAATATGGCACCACAACAAACCTGCCAAGAGAGGGCCGCCCACCAAAACCCACAGACCAGGCAAGGAGGGCATTAATCAGAGAGGCAACAAAGAGACCAAAGATAACCCTGAAGGAGCTGCAAAGCTCCACACCGGAGATTGTAGTATCTGTCCATAGGACCACTTTGAGCCGTACACTCCACAGAGCTGGGCTTTACGGAAGAGTGGCCAGAAAAAAGCCATTGCTTAAAGAAAAAAATAAGCAAACACGTTTGGTCTTTGCTAAAAGCCATGTGGGAGACTCCCCAAACATATGGAAGAAGGTACTCTGGTCAGATGAGACTAAAATTGAGCTTCTTGGCCATCAAGGAAATGCTATGTCTGGCGCAAACCCAACACCTCTCATCACCCCGAGAACACCATCCCCACAGTGAACACCATCCCCACAGTGAAGCATGGTGGTGGCAGCATCATGCTATGGACACTGGGAAACTGGTCAGAATTGAAGGAATGATGGATGGCGCTAAATACAGGGAAATTCTTGAGGGAAACCTGTTTCAGTCTTCCAGAGATTTAAGACTGGGACGGAGGTTCACCTTCCAGCAGGACAATGACCCTAAGCATACTGCTAAAGCAACACTTGAGTGGTTTAAGGGGAAACATTTAAATGTCTTAGAATGGCATAGTCAAAGCCCAGACCTCAATCCAATTGAGAATCTGTGGTAAGACTTAAAGATTGCTGTACACCAGCGGAACCCATCCAACTTGAATGAGCTGGAGCAGTTTTGCCTTGAAGAATGGGCAAAAATCCCAGTGGCTAGATGTGCCAAGCTTATAGAGAATACCCCAAGAGACTTGCAGCTGTAATTGCTGCAAAAGGTGGCTCTACAAAGTATTGACTTTGGGGGGTGAATAGTTATGCACACTCAAGTTTTCCGTTTTTTTGTCTTATTTCTTGTTTGTTTCATGACAAAAAATATTTTGCATCTCAAAGTGGTAGGCATGTTGTGTAAATCAAATGATACGAACCCCCCCCCAAATCATTTTAATTCCAGGTTGTAAGGCAACAAAATAGGAAAAATGCCAAGGGGGATGAATATTTTCACAAGCAACTGTACACACCTTCCACACACTAATTAATAACACGTCCACCCCAAAAAAAGGGCAAAATCTTTGCTTTATTTACTTTAAAAAGCGTTAGATTCTATTTGACATGACTTCAAAATTCTCCAAAGTGGGCTTGGTGGTGTATGACTTAATAAAATGTATGTACATAGAAAACAAGTGTGCAATAAAAATCTAAAACCAAAGAACATAATTATTTTCGCAACGTTGAGGTGTGAGACAAGGCTGCAGTTTGAGTCCAAACCTTTTCAACATTTATATACATGAATTAGCAGACATGTTGGACCATTCTGCAGCCCTAGGACTATTTGACACAGAGGTAAAATACCTGCTATATGCTGATGATTTGGTTCTTCTATCACATCCCAATTAGAATTTGGACCAAAATATTTGACAGCGTAATCCTACCAATAGCTCTTTACGGAAGTGAGGTTTAGGGGCCACTCAATAAACTGGACTTTAAAATGTGGGACAAACATCCAATTGAAGCCCTACATGCAGAATTATGTCGGAAAAGTCCAAAGAAATACACCAACTAATGCATGTAGGGCAGGATTGGGCTGCTTTCCAGCGGTAATGAAAGTACAAAAAAGATCATTAACATTTTGGCTACACCTAAATTAAAGTCCAAATTCAAGTCTCCAATTTAAAGCACTTCAAAACCAAGAGCTGAGCCCAGAAACGAGCCTCTCAGTCAGCTGGTGTTGGACCTAATCAACCAAGCTGACACCAGCACTGCTTCAAAGAAAGAATTCAAATAAACAAAATCATGAACTAATCATGAACTAATCAAAAGGCTCATATTTACAACATTGGAAAAACAAAACAAAATCCCAAAGCTGACTAAATTGCTATCTGGCTCTGAACAGAGGAATATGAATTGGCTGATTATCTCTACTCTGTCAGAGAAACGAAGCAGAGACAGATCCTTACCAAATACAGGCTGAATTGGTAATAGTAACCTGCAGACATAAAAAAACATGGCTACCCAAAGAGGAACGTGTATGTGGTTACTGCACGACAGGGGAGGTAGAAACAGAGATGCACTTTCTCCTTTACTGTGATAAATATTCCTCACCAAAAGTATTCATTATTCACAGATATTACTACATTTATTCCACATTTTAACTTATTAAACCCAGAGGAAAAACAAAAAATAGTCATGGACGAAGGAGCAACGGCTCATCTTGCAGCCAAATATGTATTTGCCTGCCATAGCCTGAGGGACACTGAATAATTACATCTGCATAGTAAGCAGTAATTTACTTATTATGATTATTATTATTGTTGTGATTATTACTCTAAATAGTAGTGGTATGGGTAGTAGGGGTGATGGTAATGATAGCAGTTTAATGATGGTGGTGGTAGTAGTAGTAGTAATGATGATGGTAGTTGTGGTACTGATTTAATGCTGAGGATGAAAGTTAGTTTAAGTTAGTTATAGTTTCATTTTCCATGTTTAGCCTTTTATATTTCTACTATTAACTGTTACCATTTTATTGTTGTTATGTTTTTATTTTGTATTATTTACTACCATTTTATATTATTATTTGTTATTCTTTATTATTTTAATGTCTCTATTTTTTAAAAACCTTTGTGAGTGTAATGTTTGATGTTAATTTCTGATTGTTTATTTCACTTTTGTTTATTATCTATTTCACTTGCTTTGGCAATGGAGAGAGAGAGAGAGAGAGAGAGAGAGAGAGAGAGAGAGAGAGAGAGAGAGAGAGAGAGAGAGAGAGAGAGAGAGAGAGAGAGAGAGAGAGAGAGAGAGAGAGAGAGAGAGAGAGAGAGAGAGAGAGAGAGAGAGAGAGAGAGAGAGAGAGAGAGAGAGAGAGAGAGAGAGAGAGAGAGAGAGAGAGAGAGAGAGAGAGAGAGAGAGAAGCTGCCCAGCACGGAAAAATAAATGTGTCAGCACTGGAGGGAGGGAGAGTCAGCGTGCCTCACTCCTCTACCTCCTCTCCTCTCCTCCTCTGCTCTCTTCTCCTTCTCTCCTCCTCTCCTGTCCTCCTCTTTGGCCCAGGCTCTCATCTCCCTCTGCTCTCCTCTCAACAACACCAGGGAGGGAATGCTTGTTCCTCTCATCAGCTCTCCTCCATCCTCAGCCCACGCACCCCACTCTGAAATCAAACATGGAAAACCATTAGCAGGCCTACTCAATTAGGAAATTGCATCCACAGATTTTTATTGCATGCACAGATATCATTAGGCATTATTGTGTTATTATCTTTCGCAGGGTTTTTAGTATTAAATTATAAACCATAGAAGAGAAATATAATTCTGTGATGCAACATATAAACATGTGATGTGGCCCTGGGCACAGGCTGGGCTGTGTGTCTGTGTGTCTGTGTGTGTGTGTGTGTGTGTGTGTGTGTGCGTGCGAGCGTGAGTGCGTGCGAGCGTGCGTGTGTGTGTGTGTACTACCCCATGTTGATTAACGCTGCCTCCAATGACAGCTGTTATTGTTATTGTTGTTGTCCGTGTGTGTGTTTTGTCAAATCAAATCAAAGTTTATTGGTCACGTACACAGTTTAGCAGATGTTAAAGCGGGTGCAGTAAAATGCTTATGTTACTGGCTCCTAACAATATAGCAAAATGTAAAGCAGTAGATATACTAAGAATTACATATTCAACAGTAAATATACTATGAATGATATGTACAGCAGTATATATACTATGACTGATATGTACAGCAGTAGATATAATATGAATGATATGTACACCAGTAGAGAATGATATGTACAGCAGTAGATATAGCAATAATGATATGTACAGCAGTAGAGAATGATATGTACAGCAGTATATATACTAAGAATGATATGTACAGCAGTATATATACTAAGAATGATATGTACAGCAGTATATATACTTTGAATGATATGTGCAGCAGTAGATATACTATGAATTATATGTACGGCAGTAGATATACTATGAATTACATGTAAAGCAGTAGATATACTAAGAATTACATATACAACAGTAGATATACTATGAATGATATGTACAGCAGTATATATACTATGAATGATATGTACAGCAGTATATATACTATGAATGACATGTACAGCAGTATATATAATAATAATGATATGTACAGCAGTAGAGAATTATATGAACAGCAGTATATATAATAATAATGATATGTACAGCAGTAGATATTCTAAGAATGATATGTACAGCAGAGGATATACTAAGAACGATATGTACAGCAGTGGATATACTAAGAATGGTATTTACAGCAGTGGATATACTAAGAATGATATTTACAGCAGTGGATATACTAAGAATGATATTTACAGCAGTATATATACTATACATTATATGTACGGCAGTAGATATACTAAGAATGATATGTACAGCAATGGATATACTAAGAATAATATGTATAGCAGTATAAATACTATGAATGACATGTACAGCAGTATATATACTATGCATGATATGTACAGCAGTAGATATCCCAAGAATGATATGTACAGCAGTATATATACTATACATGATATGTACAGCAGTATATATACTATGAATGATATGTACAGCAGTTGATATACAAATAATGATACGTATGGCAGTAGATATACCAAGAATGATATGTACAGCAGTATATATACTTTGAATGATATGTACAGCAGTATATATACTATGAATGATATGTACAGCAGTTGATATACTATGCATGATATGTACAGCAGTAGATACCCTAAGAATGATATGTACAGCAGTAGATATACCGATAATGATATGTACAGCAATATATATACTATGAATGATATGTACAGCAATATATATACTATGAATGATATGTATAGCAGTTGATATACTAAGAATGATACGTATGGCAGTAGATATACTAATAAGTATATGTACAGCAGTAGATAGACTAAGATTGATACTTACGGCAGTAGATATACTAAAAATGATACATACGGCAGTAGATATACTAAGAATGATACGTACGGCAGTAGATATTGTCACGTTCGTTTAATGACGGGTCAGACCAAGGCGCAGCGTGATATGCATACATGTTTATTTAACACAAACAAACAACCGATAAAACATCAAACGAAACGAAACGTGAAGTCCAAAGGTAGTACAGACAACAAACCTTACACGGAACAAGATCCCACAACTCAACAGTGCCAATCGGCTGCCTAAGTATGATCCCCAATCAGAGACAACGAGCGACAGCTGCCTCTGATTGGGAACCACACCGGCCAACATAGATCTACAATATCTAGATCATACACATAGAACATACACAACATAGAATATACACACCCTGACTCAACATATAAGAGTCCCCTGAGTCAGGGCGTGACAGTACCCCCCCCCCCCCCCAAAGGTGCGGACTCTGACAGCACAACCTTCACATACCAGGGTAGAGGCCGGGTGGGCATTCCGCCTCGGAGGCGGATCCGGCTCCGGGCGTGACGACCACACCCTCTCCGCCTCCCAGTTGCGCCCCTGGACTCCCCTGAGTCCCCTGAGTCAGGGCGTGACAGATATACTAAGAATGATATGTACAGCAGTAGAGAATGATATGTACAGCCGTAGATATAGTAAGAATGATATGTACAGCAGTAGAGAATGATATGTACAGCCGTAGATATAGTAAGAATGATATGTACAGCAGTAGAGAATGATATGTACAGCCGTAGATATAGTAGGAATGATATGTACAGCAGTAGAGAATGATATGTACAGCAGTAGATATAGTAAGAATGATACATACAGCAGTAGATATACTAAGAATTATATGTACAGCAGAGGATATACTAAGAATGATATTTACAGCAGTGGATATACTAAGAATTATATTTACAGCAGTAGAGATACTATACATTATATGTACAGCAGTATATATACTGTGAATGATATGTACAGCAGTAGATATAATATGAATGATATGTACAGCAGTAGATATACTATGAATGATATTTACAGCAGTGGATATACTAAGAATTATATTTACAGCAGTGGATATACTAAGAATTATATTTACAGCAGTTGATATACTAAGAATTATATTTACAGCAGTAGAGATACCATACATTATATGTACAGCAGTATATATACTGTGAATGATATGTACAGCAGTATATATAAAATGAATGATATGTACAGCAGTAGATATACTATGAATGATATTTACAGCAGTGGATATACTAAGAATTATATTTACAGCAGTGGATATACTAAGAATGATACGTATGGCAGTAGATAGACTAAGAAGGATATGTACAGCAGTATATATACTAAGAATGATATGTACAGCAGTAGATATACTATGAATGATATGTACAGCAGTATATATACTTTGAATGATTTGTACAGTAGTAGATATACTATGAATGATATGTACAGCAGTATATATACTATGAATTATATGTACAGCAGTAAATATACTAAGAATGATATGTACAGCAGTGGATATACTAAGAATGATACGTATGGCAGTAGATAGACTAAGAATGATACCTACGGCAGTAGATATACAAAGAATGATATGTTCAGCAGAGGATATACTAAGAATGATATTTACAGCAGTGGATATACTAAGAATAATATGTACAGTAGTAGATATACTATGAATTACATATTCAACAGTATATATACTATGAATGATACGTATGGCAGTAGATAGACTAAGAATGATATGTACAGCAGTAGATATACTATGAATGATATGTACAGCAGTAGATATACTTTGAATGATTTGTACAGTAGTAGATATACTATGAATGATATGTACAGCAGTAGATACCCTAAGAGTGATATGTACAGCAGTAAGTATACAAATAATGATATGTACAGCATTAGATATGCTATGAATTATATGTACAGCAGTATATATACTATGAATGATATGTACAGCAGTAGATATACTAAGAATGATACCTACGGCAGTAGATATACAAAGAATTATACGTACGGCAGTAGATAGACTAATAATGAAATCTACAGCAGTAGAGAATGATATGTACAGAAGTAGATATAGTAAGAATGAAATGTACAGCAGAGGACATACTAAGAATGATATTTACAGCAGTGGATATACTAAGAATGATATTTACAGCAGTAGATATACTAAGAATTACATATACAACAGTAGATATACTATGAATGATATGTACAGCAGTATATATACTTTGAATGATATGTACAGCAGTATATATACTATGAATGACATGTACAGCAGTATATATACTATGAATTATATGTACAGCAGTAGATATACAAAGAATGATATGTACAGCAGTAGATATAGTAAGACTGATATGTACAGCAGTAGATATAGTAAGAATGATATATACAGCAGAGGATATACTAAGAATGATATGTACAGCAGTATATATACAAAGAATGATATGTACAGCAGTAGAGAATGATATGTACAGCAGTAGATATACTAAGAATGATATGTACAGCAGTGGATATACTAAGAATGATATGTACAGCAGTAGATATACTATACATTATATTTACAGCAGTATATATACTGTGAATGATATGTACAGCAGTATATATACTATGAATGACATGTACGGCAGTAGATATACTAAGAATGATATGTACGGCAGTATATATACTAAGAATTATATGTACAGCAGTGGATATACTAAGAATGATATGTACAGCAGTATAAATACTATGCATGATATGTACAGCAGTAGATACCCTAAGAATGATATGTACAGCAGTGGATATACTAAGAATGATATGTACAGCAGTAGATATACTAAGAATTATATGTACAGCAGTACACTACCGGTTAAAAGTTTTAGAACACCAATATTTTTTAAAAACTATTTTCACATTGAAGAATAATAGTGAAGACATCAAAACTATGAAATAACAAATATGGAATCATGTAGTAACCAAAAAAAATAATATATATTTTATGTTTGAGACTCTTCAAATAGCCACCCTTTGCCTTGATGACATCTTTGCACACTCTTGGCATTCTCTCAACCAGCTTCACCTGGATTGCTTTTCCAACAGTCTTGAAGGAGTTCCCACATATGCTGAGCACTTGTTGGCTGCTTTTCCTTCACTCTGCGGTCCGACTCATCCCAAACCATCTCAATTTGGTTGAGGTCGGGGGATTGTGGAGGCCAGGTCATCTAATGCAGCACTCCATCACCCTCCTTCTTGGTAAAATAGCCCTTAGACAGCCTGGAGGTGTGTTGGGTCATTGTCCTGTTTATAAACAAATGATAGTCCCACTAAGCCCAAACCAGATGGGATGGCGTATCACTGCAGAATGCTGTTGTAGCCATGCTGGTTAAGTGTGCCTTGAATTCTAAATAAATCAAGAGAGTGTCACCAGCAAAGCACCCCCACACCATAACACCTCCTCCTCCAAGCTTTATGGTGGGAAATACACATGCAGAGATCATCCGTTCACCCACACGCGTCTCACAAAGACACGGCGGTTGGAACCAAAAATCTCAAATTTGGACTCCAGACCAAAGGACAAATTTCCACCGGTCTAATGTCCATTGCTCGTGTTTCTTGGCCCAAGCAAGTCTCTTCATCTTATTTGTGTCCTTTAGTAGTCGTTTCTTTGCAGCAATTCGACCATGAAGGCCTGATTCACGCAGTCTCCTCTGAACAGTTGATGTTGAGATGTGTCTGTTACTTGAACTCTGTGAAGCATTTATTTGGGCTGCAATTTCTGAGGCTGGTAACACTAATGAACTTATCCTCTGCAGCAGAGGTAACTCTGGATCTTCCATTCCTGTGCCGGTCCTCATGAGAGCCAGTTTCATCCTAGCTCTTGATGGTTTTTGCGACTGCACTTGAAGAAACTCTGTCTTAAAGTAATGATGGACTGTCGTTTCTCTTTGCTTATTTGAGCTGTTCTTGCCATAAAATGGACTTGGTCTTTTACCAAATAGGGCTATCTTCTGTATACCCCCTTACCTTGTCACAACACAACTGATTGGCTCAAACGCATTAAGAGGGAAAGAAATTCCACAAATTAACTTTTAAGAAGGCACAACTGTTAATTGAAATTCATTCCAGGTGACTACCTCATGAAGCTGGTTGAGGGAATGCCAAGAGTATGCAAAGCTGTCATCAAAGCAAAAGGGTGGCTATTTGAAGAATCTAAAATCAAAAATGTATTTTGATTTGTTTAACACTTTTTTGGTTACTACATGATTCCATATGTGTTATTTCATAGTTTTGATGTCTTCACTATTATTCTACAATGTAGAAAATAGTAAAAAATAAAGAAAAACCCTTGAATGAGTAGGTGTTGTAAAACTTTTGACCGGTAGTGAAGATATACTAAAAATGATATGTACAGCAGTAGATATATTAGAGTGAGCTATGTCAAGAATCCAGTATATAATAAATATGTGGTGTGTATAAACAGTATAACTAAAAAGTAATGTACATTAGTAAAAATATTAAAATGAGCTATGTCGAGAATACAGTATTTAAATACACAGCACAAAATCCCATGGCAAAATGGATAGGATTGCAGGAAATTAGCTTCCAGACCAGAGTCCGGGATATAAATATGTAAGTATGTGAATGGTGTGCATAGACAGTATGGACAGTATATGGAAAAGGTGTATGGAAAAGGTGTGTACAGCAGTAGTTATACAGGATGAGCAATGACAGTATATACATATAAAGTGGGTAAAACAGTATGTAAACATTATTAAAATGACTTCAATGACTATTCAGATCCCTTGAATTTTTCCACATTTTGTTACGTTACAGCCTTATTCTAAAATGGATTCAATTGTTTTTTCCCCTCATCAATCTACACACAATACCCCATAATGACAAAGCAAAACCAGGTTTTTAGACTTTTTTAAAAACAGAAATATCACATTTATATAAGTATTGAGACCCTTTACTCAGTACTTTGTTGAAGCACCTTTGGCAGCGATTACAGCCTTGAGTATTCTTGGGTATGACACTACAAGCTTGCCACACCTGTATTTGGGAAGTTTCTCCCATTCTTCTCTGCAGATCCTCTCAAGCTCTGTCAGGTTGGATGGGGAGCGTCGCTGCACAGCTATTTTCAGGTCTCTCCAGAGATGTTAGATCGGGTTCAAGTCCGGGCTCTGGCTGGGCCACTCAAGGACATTCAGAGACTTGTCCCGAAACCACTCCAGCGTTGTCTTGGCTGTTTACTTAGGGTCGTTACTTAGGGTCGTTGTCCTGTTGGAAGGTGAACCTTCTCCCCAGTCTGAGGTCCTGAAAGCTCTGGAGCAGGTTTTCATCAAGGAACTTTCTGTACTTTGCTCCGTTCATCTTTCCCTTGATCCTGACTACTCTCCCAGTACCTGCAGCTGAAAAACGTCCCCACAGCATGATGCTGCCACCACCGTGCTTCACCGTAGGGATGGTGCCAGGTTTCTTCCAGACGTGAAACTTGGCATTCAGGCCAAAGAGTTCAATCTTGGTTTCATCAGACCAGATAATCTTGTTTCTTATGGTCTGAGAGTTCTTTAGATGTCTTTTGGCAAACTCCAAGCGGGCTGTCATGTGCCTTTTACTGAGGAGTGGCTTCCGTCTGGCCACTCTACCATAAAGTCCTGATTGGTGGAGTGCTGCAGAGATGGTTGTCCTTCTGGAATGTTCTCCCATCTCCACAGACGAACTCTGGAGCTCTGTCAGAGTGACCATCGGGTTCTTGGTCACCTCCATGACCAAGGCCCTTCTCCTCCGATTGCTCAGTTTGGCCGGGCGGCCAGCTCTAGGAAGAGTCTTTGTGGTTTCCAAACTTATTCCATTTAAGAATGATGGAGGCCACTGTGTTCTTGGGGACCTTCAATGCTGCAGACATTTTCTGCTACCCTTCCCCAGATCTGTGCTTCGGCACAATCCTGTCTCGGAGCTCTACGGACGATCCCTTCGACCTCATGGCTTGGTTTTTGCTCTAACATGCACTGTGAACTGTGGGACCTTATATAGACAGGTGTGTGCCTTTCCAAATCATGTCCAATCAATTGAATTTACCACAGGTGGACTCCAATCAAGTTGTAGAAACATCTCAAGGATGATAAATGGAAACAGGATGCACCTGAGCTCAATTTCGAGTCTCATAGCAAAATATATGAATACTTACGTAAATAAGGTATTTCTGTTTTTTTATTTGTAATACATTTGCAAAAATAAAATAAAAAACAGTTTTTGTTTTGGATATTGTTTGTAGATTTATGAGGATTTTTTATTTATTTAATCAATTTTAGATAAGTTATAATCTTCACAGTGGGAACAACATCCTCTATGCACTTCCTGATGAACCCAGTCATAGAGTCAGTGTGTACGTCAATACTATTCTCAGAGGCAACCCGGAACATTTCCCTGTCTGCGTGATCAAAACAATCTTGAAGCATAGATTCCGATTGGTCAGACCAATGTTGAACAGTCCTTACTAGTGTGTGTGTGTGCGTGTGTGTGTATGTTCATGTGTGAATTGTCTAATATGACCAGAAACTGCCAAACACATAAGAAAGCGCAGATATGCTCACCATACATCATGCTCTATTTTGTCTGACTTGCAATTTTGGGTTGGAGTGTTCAGGGATGGAGTGTTCAGGGATGGAGTGTTCAGGAATGGAGTGTTCAGGGATGGAGTGTTCAGGGATGGAGTGTTCAGGGATGGAGTGTTCAGGGATGGAATGTTCAGGGTTGGAGTGTTCGGGGATGGAGTGTTTGGGGATGGAGTGTTCAGGGTTGGAGTTTTCAGGGTTGGAGTGTTCAGGGATGGAGTGTTCAGGGATGGAGTGTTCAGGGATGGAGTGTTCAGGGATGGAGTGTTCAGTGATGGAGTGTTCAGGGATGGAGTGTTCAGTGATGGAGTGTTCAGGGATGGAGTGTTGAGGGATGGAGTGTTGAGGGATGGAGTGTTGAGGGATGGAGTGTTGAGGGATGGAATGTTCAGGGTTGGAATGTTCAGGGTTGGAGTGTTCAGGGATGGAGTGTTCAGGGATGGAGTGTTCAGGGATGGAGTGGCCTTTTTTGCAAAATGTCATTGTGTTTCTGTGTGTGTATGTGTTTATGCATCTCTGTGTATGTGTTTATGCATCTCTGTGTGTATGTGTTTGCATGGTCTTTTTTGCTGTGCGGCAAGAGAGACAATATTGAGTGCAGAAAATGTTGACTCAGGTGGGAGGGAAGTGTCAGATGTAAAGGGGGATACGACATGACACACACACGCACTTACGCACACAAACACTCACACACACACACACACACACACATTCACACTCACACACAGGGGCTGCGGAGGAGGCTCTGGAATTAGACAGAGAAACAGAGTCACTGAATAGGAGGGAGGGATGAGAGGGGGAGGAAGGAGACAGGAGGAGAGGGGAAGGGAGGAGATAGGAGGAGAGGGGGAGGGAGGGAGGGAGGGATGAAATGGGGAGGGAGGAGACAGGGGGAGATAGGGATGAGACAGTTGGATGAACTTGGAAACTACCCTCCACTAAATAACCTTCACTCTAAATCAAAACTCCAAACCTATAACATGATTGTGGACTAAATTACCTGGAAGGATTCCTACTACCAAATATTCTTATTCCCAAGGACTATACAGTAAATGCTCTGGCAAACCAACGACCAGTAAAAGAAGCACAACAGAGACCTGAAAATACCATCCAACCTGGTTCTGAGTGAGTAATGTTTAGTCTGAAGCTACTTTTAAAGCCAAGAAGAAAAAATAAATTACAATAATCTATTTTACTTGATAAGGACTGAATGCTAAGTTAAGGCTACCAAGCTGGCTAGGACAGAACAGATCCGGCTGCATCTTCAATTAGCACTGAGGTGTGAAATTTGAGGTGTCAAGGCCCTTAAGCCCAACAGGAGAGTTTCACAGCCTCCCCCATTCAAATGTAGAGGCCTTTGAAGCCCCCTACTCCAAAAAGAGAAGGCATGGAAAGAGTACAAAAAGAAGGACAATCCAGGCATTTTGCTGACTGCTACAAAAATGGGAAAGTAAGCAACTTAGTCTTCCACACAGACCATCCCCTGGCATGGTGCAGTGCTATATTAACACACTACCCCTCTGTTAAGAGGGGGGTGGTGTTTGCGATGGGTGGAAACTCAGGAGACTAGACAACGAGGACCTTGAGTCAGCCAACGTCAACCTGTACAAGTCTGGAACAGTATTGGTACAGGGCAACCCCAAACAGTTTCAGTTGGACTTTCACAGAATCAAAGAGGGAGCGCAGCAGGAGAAGCTCTCTCTGAGAAAGACTCCCCCACCCGAGCAAGTCAGACCAGACCTCTTCATTAAACAATCCCACAGATGAGCAACCCCATGCTGAAAGTCAACCTCCCAGCAAAGAGCACTACTCCCTCATTGAAATGAAGGATAAATTCAGCCAGCTGGAGGTAAGGCAGGTGGAGCTGGAACAGCGGGTGAACACACTCTGGTGTCCAAACACCCAGCGCACCCTAGAACATTTGTCTGAGGACCAACTAGGATCACCCAGCCACATAATCATACACACAGGCACAAACAACCTGAGAACACAGCAGGAAAGGGTGGCAACAGCACTCAAGGGAGTGATTGAAAAAGCTTCTTGGACTTTCCCCAAGTGGTTATCTCCACCCTGCTACCACGAAAATACTTTCACCCTGCTACCATACAGCGGGTAGACGCAAGTATTTACTGTGACTGTGCCTCAAAACCAAATGATTACCTGGTCCACCACTCCACTCTGGACGTTAACAGCCTTTACAACCCGGTCCACTTATACAAGGCAGCAGTGCCCACCTTCACCCGGACCCTAAAGGACGTCGCCCTCAACCGCAGCCCCAACACCTCACACAGGAGCAACAGATCAACAGACACCCCGCCCAGACCAGCGAGACACTCTCCCAGACCTGCGGGAACCCCCCCAGGACCTACACATAGAGGACCCCCGCAGAGAGGACCTACATCCAGACCACAGCACCACCAGCCACATCCCCACCCCAACCAATCAATACCCCCCGAAACCAACCACGCCCACACCCCATTTAGGCCCCCTCAGATCAGACCTAAACCCCTCCTACCCACCCCATGCCCACCACTCCCACAAAGAAGGCCTCAACATGAAAGTCACACATACGCCCAGGCCATGAGCAGGCAAACAGGCCCAACCCCCACTCTTACACTAGCCAAGCCAATGGCATCTACCAGATGCTCAGCAGGCTCTGCTCACACTTACTGGTCTGAGGCCAAACCACACGACTAACAACATTGGACACTTTATGGAACACAAAACCTTCACTATCTCATCCTGGAATATCCAAGGCCTGAGGTCATCTGGCTTTGGCCTAAAGAGCAGGAACCTGGACTTCACCAAAGAAATCAGAAATACAGACATTGTAGGTTACAGAGAGCTGGTAGTACCATCCACCAAACTACCAGGAGTAAAACAGGGAAGGGACTCAGGGGGTATGCTAATTTGGTATAGAGCAGACCAAATCACTCTATTAAATTAATCAAAACAGGAACATTTTACATTTGGCTAGAAATTCTAAAGGAAATGACCTCAACAGAGAAAAAATTCCTCCTGTGTACCTATATTCCTCCACTAGAATCCCCATACTTTAATCAAGACAGCTTCTCCATCCTAGAGGGGGAAATCAATCATTTCCAGGCCCAGGGACATGTACTAGTCTGTTGCGACCTAAATGCCAGAACTGGACAAGAACCTGACACCCTCAGCACACAGGGGGACAAACACCTACCTGGAGGTGACAGCATTCCCTCCCCCATATGCCCCCCTAGACACAACTACGATAACATAACCAACAAAAACGGGTCACAACTCCT
Organism: Coregonus lavaretus; assembly: GCF_964263955.1. NCBI lineage: Eukaryota > Metazoa > Chordata > Actinopteri > Salmoniformes > Salmonidae > Coregonus > Coregonus lavaretus. Next base: position 4,181,408 of record NC_140005.1, read on the forward strand.
GCAGCTCTGTCGCACGCTGGGTATGTACATAGACAATGGTAGGCTTTGAGGGGACTCCTATGGTAGGTACACCTATAGCTCATCTCTTGGCAGTAGGACTGTAGACTACTTTATCACTGACCTCAACCTAGATTATCTCAAAGCATTCACAGTCAGCCCACTGACACCCCTATCAGATCACAGCAAAATCACAGTCTACTTGAACAGAGCAATACTCAATCAGGAACTGAATAATATTAAGAAATGCTATAGATGGAAGGAGTAGTGTGGAAGCCTACCAAAAAACAATTAGGCAACAACATATTCAATCCCTTTTAGACAACTTCCTGGACAAAATGTTTCAGTGTAATAGTGAAGGTGTAAACTTGGCAGTAGAAAACCTATCAAATCAAAAATTTAAAAGCAGACAACCTAAGAAAATTAACAAAAATGACAAATGGTTTGATGAAGAATGCAAAAACCTAAGAAAGAAATTGAGAAACCTATCCCACCAAAAACATAGAGACCCAGAAAACCTGAGCCTACGCCTTCACTATGGTTAATCACTAAAACAATACAGAAATACACTACGGAAAAAGAAGGAACAGCATGTCAGAAATCAGCTCAATGTAATTGAAGAATCCATAGAATCTAACCACTTCTGGCTGCGGTTATGGAACCCCTACCTGTCCCAGACCTGCTGTTTTCAACTCTTAATGATCGGCTATGAAAAGCCAACTGAGATTTATTCCTGATTATTATTTGACCATGCTTGTCACTTATGAACATTTTTGAACATCTTGGCATGGTTCTGTTATAATCTCCACCCGGCACAGCCAGAAGAGGACTGGCCACCCCTCATAGCCTGGTTCCTCTCTAGGTTTCTTCCTAGGTTTTGGCCTTTCTAGGGAGTTTTTCCTAGCCACCGTGCTTCTACACCTGCATTACTAGCTGTTTGGGGTTTTAGGCTGGGTTTCTGTACAGCACTTCGAGATATTAGCTGATGTAAGAAGGGCTATATAAAATAAAATTGATTGAAAAAATTGATTGAAAATTGGAACACACTAAACAAACAACAACACGAAGAGCTAACTATCCAAAACAGAGATGTATGGACAAACCACTTCTCCAATCTTTCTGGCTCTATAACAAAGAACAAACAGCAAAAATATATACATGATCAAAAACAAATCTTAGAATCAACTATTAAAGACTACCAGAACCCACTGTATTTTCCAATTACATTGAATGAACTACAGAACAAAATACAAACCCTCCAACCCAAAAAGGCCTGTGGTGTTGATGGTATCCTCAATGAACTGATAAAATATACAGACCTCAAATTCCAATTGGCTATACCTAAACTCTTTAACATCATCCTTTGCTGTGGCATCTTCCCCAATATTTGTAACCAAGGACTGATCACCCCAATCCACGAAAGTGGAGACAAATTTGACCCCAATAACTACCGTGGGATATGCATCAACAGCAACCTTGGGAAAATCCTCTGCATTATCATTAACAGCAGACTTGTGCATTTCATCAGTGAAAACAATGTACTGAGCAAATGTCAAATTGGCTTTTTACCAAATTACCATACAACAGACCACGTATTCACCCTGCACACCCTAATTGACAAACAAACAAACCAAAACAAAGGCAAAGTCTTCTCATGCTTTGTTGATTTCAAAAAAGCTTTTGACTCAATTTGATGGAAAGTGGTGTTGGGGGAAAAACATACGCCATTATAAAATCCATGTACACAAACAACAAGTGTGCGGTAAAAATTGGCAAAAAACACACACATTTCTTTCCACAGGGCCGTGGGGTGAGACAAGGATGCAGCCTAAGCCCCACCCTCTTCAACATATATATCAACGAATTGGCGAGGGCACTAGAACAGTCTGCAGCACCCGGCCTCACCCTACTAGATTCTGAAGTCAAATGTCTACTGTTTGCTGAGGATCTGGTGCTTCTGTCCCCAACCAAGGAGGGCCTACAGCAGCACCTAGATCTTCTGCACAGATTCTGTCAGACCTGGGCCCTGACAGTAAATCTCAGTAAGACAAAAATAATGGTGTTCCAAAAAAGGTCCAGTTGCCAGGACCACAAATACAAATTCCATCTAGACAACGTTGCACTAGAGCACACAAAATACTATACATACCTCGGCCTAAACATCAGCGCCACAGGTAACTTCCACAAAGCTGTGAACGATCTGAGAGAAGAAGAAGGGCCTTCTATGCCATCAAAAGGAACATCAAATTCGACATACCTATTAGGATCTGGCTAAAAATACTTGAATCAGTTATAGAACCCATTGCCCTTTATGGTTGTGAGGTCTGGGGTCTGCTCACCAACCAAGAATTCACAAAATGGGACAAACACCAAATTGAGACTCTGCATGCAGAATTCTGCAAAAAATATCCTCAGTGTAAAATGAAAAACACAAATTAATGCATGCAGAGCAGAATTAGGTCGATACCCGCTAATTATCAAAATCCAGAAAAGAGCCGTTAAATTCTATAACCACTTAAAAGGAAGCGATTCCCAAACCTTCCATAACAAAGCCATCACCTACAGAGAGATTAACTTGGAGCAGAGTCCCATAAGTAAGCTTGTCCTGGGGCTCTGTTCACAACAACAACAACACAATTATACCCAACCAAATCATGAGAACAGAAAAAGAGAATTACTTGACACATTGGAAAGAATTAACAAAAAAACAGAGCAAACTAGAATGCTATTTGGCCCTAAACAGAGAGTACACAGTGGCAGAATACCTGACCACTGTGACTGACCCAAACGTAAGGAAAGCTTTGACTATGTACAGACTCAGTGTGATTTGGACGGAGTCAGGTAAATCACAGAATAATAGTTTATACGGCCAATACAGCGATTTGCAACCATGCATAAAACAACTACAGTGCGGCTAAATGGTGCACTGGGAAAAACAAAACACAAGGGTGAAAAAGTACAATAAAGCTCCACCAAGCTATCGACATGGAAACAAAGACATGGGGGGGGCAGAAGGAATACTTATACAGGGACTGATGAGGGGATATGAACCAGGTGTGTGTAATAAACAAGACGAAACAAATTGAATGATGAGATGAGGAGCGGCAGTGGCTAGAAGGCCGGTGACGACGAACGCCGAAGCCTGCCCGGACAAGGAGAGGAGGCAGCTTCGGAGGAAGTCGTAATACAGTGAGCGTAGCCTTGCTATTGAGAGAGGCCGCCGTGGGCAGACCTGGCTCTCAAGAGAAGACAGGCTATGTACACACTGCCCACAAAATGAGGTGGAAACTGAGCTGCACTTCCTAACCTGCTGCCAAATGTATGACCATATTAGAGACACATATTTCCCTCAGATTACAGAGATCCACAAAGAATTCGAAAACAAACCCAATTTTGATAAACTCCCATATCTACTGGGTGAAAAACCACAGTGTGCCATCACAGCTGCAAGATTTGTGACCTGTTGCCACAAGAAAAGGGCAACCAGTGAAGAACAAACACCATTGTAAATATAACCCATATTTATGTTAATTTATTTTCCCATTTGTACTTTAACTATTTGCACATCGTTACAACCCTGTATATAGACATAATATGACATTTGAAATGTCTTTATTCTTTTGAAACTTCTGAGTGTAATGTTTACTGTTAGTATTTATTGTTTATTTCACTTTCGTTTACTATCGACTTCACTTGCTTTGGCAATGTCAACATACATTTCCCATGTCAATAAAGCCCTTAAAATTACAATTGAATTGAGAGGGGGGGGGATAGAGGGAGCGAAGAAGAGAGAGATAGAATAAGATAGAGAGAGGGAGAAAGAGAGGGGGGAGAGAGAGATAGGGGGGAGAGAGAGACAGGAAGGGGGAGAGAGAGAGGGGAAAGAGAGAGAGGGGAAAGAGAGAGAGAGAGAGAGAGAGAGAGAGAGAGGGAGAGAGAGAGAGGAGAGCAAGAGAGACAGGGATAAAAAGATGATAGAGAGAAGGGGGAGAGAGAAGAAAGAGAGAGAGAGAGAGAGAGAGAGAGAGAGAGACAAGAAGAGAGAGGGAAGACAGAGAGAGAGAGAGAAAAGAGAGAGAGAGAGGGAGGGGGAGAGAGAGGGGGAGAGAGCGAGAGAGAAGAAAGAGAGAGAGAGACAAGAGAGAGAGGGGGGAGAGAGAGAGGGGGAGAGAGCCAGAGAGAAGAAAGAGAGAAAAAGAGAGAAGAGTGAGAGCGAGAGAGAAGAAAGAGAGAGGAGAGAGAG
>NC_140005.1:4185847-4203347 GCF_964263955.1 Coregonus lavaretus
TGTCTGTGTTGCTGTGTGTCTGTGTGTCTGGGTTGCTGTGTGTCTGTGTGTCTGGGTTGCTGTGTGTCTGTGTGTCTGGGTTGCTGTGTGTCTGAGTTGCTGTGTGTCTGGGTTGCTGTGTGTCTGAGTTGCTGTGTGTCTGGGTTGCTGTGTGTCTGTGTGTCTGAGTTGCTGTGTGTCTGTGTGTCTGTGTGTCTGTGTGTCTGGGTTGCTGTGTGTCTGTGTGTCTGAGTTGCTGTGTGTCTGTGTGTCTGTGTGTCTGTGTGTCTGGGTTGCTGTGTGTCTGTGTGTCTGAGTTGCTGTGTGTCTGGGTTGCTGTGTGTCTGTGTGTCTGTATGTCTGGGTGTCTGGGTTGCTGTGTGTCTGGGTTGCTGTGTGTCTGGGTTGCTGTGTGTCTGGGTTGCTGTGTGTCTGTGTCTGGGTTGCTGTGTGTCTGTGTTTCTGGGTTGCTGTGTGTCTGTGTGTCTGAGTTGCTGTGTGTCTGTGTGTCTGTGTGTCTGAGTTGCTGTGTGTCTGGGTTGCTGTGTGTCTGAGTTGCTGTGTGTCTGTGTGTGGCTGTGTGTCTGTGTGTCTGGGTTGCTGTGTGTCTGTGTGTCTGAGTTGCTGTGTGTCTGGGTTGCTGTGTGTCTGGGTTGCTGTGTGTCTGTGTGTGTGTGTGGCTGTGTGTGTGTGTGTCTGGGTTTCTGTGTGTCTGGGTTTCTGTGTGTCTGGGTTGCTGTGTGTCTGTGTGTCTGAGTTGCTGTGTGTCTGTGTGTCTGAGTTGCTGTGTGTCTGTGTCTGTGTTGCTGTATGTCTGGATGTCTGGGTTGCTGTGTGTCTGAGTTGCTGTGTGTCTGTGTGTGTGTGTGTGTGTGTGGCTGTGTGTCTGGGTTGCTGTGTGTCTAGGTTGCTGTGTGTCTGGGTTGCTGTGTGTGTGTGTGTGTCTGAGTTGCTGTGTGTCTGTGTCTGTGTTGCTGTGTGTCTGTGTGTCTGGGTTGCTGTGTGTGTGTGTGTGGCTGTGTGTCTGTGTGTCTGGGTTGCTGGGTTGCTGTGTGTCTCGGTTGCTGTGTGTCTGTATGTCTGGTTGCTGTGTGTCTGGGTTGCTGTGTGTCTGTGTGTCTGTGTGTCTGGGTTGCTGTGTGTCTGTGTGTCTGTATGTCTGGGTTGCTGTGTGTCTGTGTGGCTGGGTTGCTGGGTGTCTGGGTTGCTGGGAGAGGAGAGGGTCTCTTCCCTTCCCAGGATTGCCTCTGCTGCACCTGATTAAGGCAGCAGCCCACTCTTCCCCCTGGCGCTGACACACTGTGTTCACCACACAACACTGGAGGAACAAGCAAGAGGAGGAGGAGAGGAGGAGAGGAGGGAGGGAGGGAACAGGGAAGGAAAGGAGAAGGGCGGGAACATAAGTGGAGGGAGGGATGGAAGGATTGAGGGAACAGAGGAGGAGAGGACCCAGGGCTAAGGGAGAGAGTATTTTTGTTACAGCTGGATTACATGGTCACACATGGAGGTAAAGAATAAAGGAAGAGGGAGGGGAGAGAGAGAGAGAGAGAGAGAGAGAGGAGGACATCTAGAGCTGTAGCAGTGGTCCTCTGGAACTGGAGACCGGAGCCTCTCAACAGAATGTCATCATGGTGAAAGACAGGAGAGTGATGGAGAGATGAATCGATGACCTCTCAGACCCCCCCCACTGCACTGTGCCATCGAGGGAGACAGGACAGCAGCCAGGCCCTACTCCCACCTCTCCTCCTACTCCCACCTCTCCTCCTCTCCTCTGTGCCGTTTGCATGATCCTTCTACTGGGTTGTTTTTAGAACACACTAGACCAGACAGCCATCTAGTGTACTGTGGCACTGTCTCTTTAGATTCTAGACCAGACAGCCATCTAGTGTACTGTGGCACTGTCTCTTTAGATTCTAGACCAGACAGCCATCTAGTGTACTGTGGCACTGTCTCTTTAGATTCTAGACCAGACAGCCATCTAGTGTACTGACACTGTCTCTTTAGATTCTAGACCAGACAGCCATCTAGTGTACTGTGGCACTGTCTCTTTAGATTCTAGACCAGACAGCCATCTAGTGTACAGTGGCACTGTCTCTTTAGATTCTAGACCAGACAGCCATCTAGTGTACAGTGGCACTGTCTCTTTAGATTCTAAACAACTGCAAAGGAAGCGAAGCTGCAGTGGTCAGGGGAATCTATAGATTCAGAGAAGTCCATTATCAACTTTGAAGCCAGACACTGTAATGTACTGTAATGTAATGTACTGTAACATACTGAAATGTACTGGAATGTACTGTAATGTACTGTACTGTAATGTACTGTAATGTAATGTACTGCAATGTAATGTACTGTAACATACTGTAATGTACTGTAATGTACTGTAATGCAATGTACTGTAATGTACTGTGATGTAATGTACTGTAACATACTGAAATGTACTGTACTGTAATGTACTGTAATGTACTGTAATGTACTGTAATGTACTGTAATGTACTGTAATGTACTGTGATGTACTGTAATGTAATGTACTGCATTGTAATGTACTGTAACATACTGGAATGTACTGTAATGTAATGTACTGGAATGTAATGTAATGTACTGTGATGTAATGTACTGTAACATACTGAAATGTACTGCAATATAATGTACTGTAACATACTGAAATGTAATGTAATGTACTGTACTGTACTGTAATGTACTGTATTGTCAGAGGGACACATACTGGTCTAGTCTGTGTCTCTGTTCCGCTCTCCTCTACCTTATATAAAGTACTGGACCTCTAATGGTGGTTCGTTACAGGAGTATGTCCTGTATGGGAGTCATAGGATTAGTTGTCATTATGTTTCTCTGAGAGAGATCTCTCTGTCCTGTCATGTGACAGTGGTGTTCTGTTGAAGTCAGAGACCAGAGAACAGGACAAGCTCTATCAGAGCAACACGTCAACAACACGTCAGTCTGTCCAGTAATCTCATCAGAGAACAGGACAAGCTCTATCAGAGCAACACGTCAACAACACGTCAGTCTGTCCAGTAATCTCATCAGAGACCAGAGAACAGGACAAGCTCTATCAGAGCAACACGTCAACAACACGTCAGTCTGTCCAGTAATCTCATCAGAGACCAGAGAACAGGACAAGCTCTATCAGAGCAACACGTCAACAACACGTCAGTCTGTCCGGTAATCTCATCAGAGACCAGAGAACAGGACAAGCTCTATCAGAGCAACACGTCAACAACACGTCAGTCTGTCCAGTAATCTCATCAGAGACCAGAGAACAGGACAAGCTCTATCAGAGCAACACGTCAACAACACGTCAGTCTGTCCAGTAATCAGGACATGCTTTAGCAGGAGGATGATTCCTTTCACACAGAATCATCCTCCTTTTCCCTCTCTCCCTCTCCTTCTCCACCTTCTCTCCATCCCCTGTCTGCAACAGGGTGATGGGGACTGTGCGATGGGGCTGTGTGTGTGTGTGTGTGAGGGTGCAATGATTTTCTGTGATGATGATGGGAGTAGATCATGGAAGGTATGTGAGTTTGTGAGGGGAGAGTGTGAGGATTGCTTGGCGTTTAGAGCTGGGTGTGTAAGGGGAGTGTAGTGTAGTGTGTCGTGTGCAGTGGAGTGTGCAGACCTCTAGCTGTATGTGTAGTCTTTAGGGATCCCCATTAGTTCCTACCAAGGCAGCAGCTACTCTTCCTGGGGTCCAAACACATTAAGGCACTTACATCACACATAAAACAAAATAAACTCAGCAAAAAAAAGAAACGTCCTCTCACTGTCAACTGCGTTTATTTTCAGCAAAATTAACATGTGTAAATATTTGTTTGAACATAACAAGATTCAACAACTGAGACATAAACTGAACAAGTTCCACAGCCATGTGACTAACATAAATTGAATAATGTGTCCCTGAACAAAGGGGGGGGTCAAAATCAAAAGTAACAGTCAGTATCTGGTGTGGCCACCAGCTGCATTAAGTACTGCAGTGCATCTCCTCTTCATGGACTGCACCAGATTTGCCAGTTATTGCTGTGAGATGTTACCCCACTCTTCCACCAAGGCACCTGCAAGTTCCCAGACATTTCTGGGGGGAATGGCCCTAGCCCTCACCCTCCGATCCAACAGGTCCCAGATGTGCTCAATGGGATTGAGAACCGGGCTCTTCGCTGGCCATGGCAGAACACTGACATTCCTGTCTTGCAGGAAATTACGCACAGAACAAGCAGTATGGCTGGTGGCATTGTCATGCTAAAGGGTCATGTCAGGATGAGCCTGCAGGAAGTGTACCACATGAGGGAGGAGGATGTCTTCCCTGTAACGCACAGCGTTGAGATTGCCTGCAATGACAACAAGCTCAGTCCGATGATGCTGTGACACACCGCCCCAGACCATCTTGGACCCTCCACCTCCAAATCGATCCCGCTCCAGAGTACAGGCCTCGGTGTAACGCTCATTCCTTCGACGATAAACGCGAATCCGACCATCACCCCTGGTGAGACAAAACCGCGACTCTTCAGTGAAGAGCACTTTTTGCCAGTCCTGTCTTGTCCAGCGACGGTGGGTTTGTGCCCATAGGCAACGTTGTTGCCGGTGATGTCTGGTGAGGACCTGCCTTACAACAGGCCTACAAGCCCTCAGTCCAGCCTCTCTCAGCCTATTGCGGACAGTCTGAGCACTGATGGAGGGATTGTGCGGTCCTGGTGTAACTCAGGCAGTTGTTGTTGCCATCCTGTACCTGTCCCGCATGTGTGATGTTCGGCTGTACCGATCCTGTGCAGGTGTTGTTACACGTGGTCTGCCACTGCGAGGATGATCAGCTGTCCGTCCTGTCTCCCTGTAGCGTTGTCTTATGCGTCTCACAGTACAGACATTGCAATTTATTGCCCTGGCCACATCTGCAGTCCTCATGCCTCCTTGCAGCATGCCTAAGGCACGTTCACGGACCCTGGGCATCTTTCTTTTGGTGTTTTTCAGAGTCAGTAGAAAGACCTCTTTAGTGTCCTAAGTTTTCATAACTGTGACCATAATTGCCTACCGTCTGTAAGCTGTTAGTGTCTTAACGACCGTTCCACAGGTGCATGTTCATTAATTGTTTATGGTTCATTGAACAAGCATGGGAAACAGTGTTCAAACCCTTTAAAATGAAGATCTGTGAAGTTATTTGGATTTTCACAAATTATCTTTGAAAGACAGGGTCCTGAAAAAGGGACGTTCCTTTTTTTGCTGAGTTTGTATAACACTACATCATATAACATTATCACACCACTACATATCTACAATACAAAATGTACAATACCACCATACAGCAGTATTACAATGTACGTGTGTGTAGAGTGTGTGTGCTAGCGTGTGTGTGCTTATGCATGTTTGTGTGTGCCTGAGTTTGTGTGTCTCTTCACAGTCCCCGCTGTTCCATAAGGTGTAGTTTTATCTGTTTTTAAAATCTGATTTTACTGCTTGCATCAGTTACTTGATGTAGAATAGAGTTCCATGTAGTCATGGCTCTGTGTAGTACTGTGTATTTCCCGGAGTCTGTTCTGAACTTGGGGATTGTGAAGAGACCCCTGGTGGCATGTGGTGGCACGTCCTATATATTATTTACCTTTATTTAATCAGCGAGTCACCATAGAGACCAGTGTCTTCATAAAATACATCAAAAATCTAATACAATATAAATGTATGCATGGGTGTCTGAGCTGTGTGCTAGTCGTTTGAACAGACAGCTTGGTGCTTTCAACATTTCACTACCTCTCACAAAGACAAGTAGTGTTGCAGTCAATCTCTCCTCTACTTTGAGCCAGGAGAGATTGACATGCATGTCATTGATGTTAGCTCTCCGTGTACATTTAAGGGCCAGCCGTGCTGCTCTGTTCTGGGCCAACTGTAATTTGCCTATGTCCTTCTTTGTGGCACTTGAACATATGACTGGGCAGTAGTCCAGGTGCGACAAAACTTTTTTTGTTGATAGCGGTGTCAAGAAATCAGAGCAGTGCTTTATTACGGACAGACCTCTCCCCATCTTAGCTATCATTGCATCAATGTTTTGACCATGACAGTTAACAATCCAGGGTTACATCAAGCAGTTTAGTCACCTCAACTTGCTCAACCTCCACATTATTCATCACAAGATTAGTTGAGGTTTAGGGTTTAGTGAATGGTTTTGTCCTAAATACAATGCTTTTTTGTTTTTGAAATATTTAATACTAGCTTACAGTGGGGAAAAAAAGTATTTAGTCAGCCACCAATTGTGCAACTTCTCCCACTTAAAAAGATGAGAGAGGCCTGTAATTTTCATCATAGGTACACGTCAACTATGACAGACAAAATGAGAAAAAAATTCCTGAAAATCACATTGTAGGATTTTTAATGAATTTATTTGCAAATTATGATGGAAAATAAGTATTTGGTCAATAACAAAAGTTTCTCAATATTTTGTTATATACCCTTTGTTGGCAATGACACAGGTCAAACGTTTTCTGTAAGTCTTCACAAGGTTTTCACACACTGTTGCTGGTATTTTGGCCCATTCCTCCATGCAGATCTCCTCTAGAGCAGTGATGTTTTGGGGCTGTCGCTGGGCAACACAGACTTTCAACTCCCTCCAAAGATTTTCTATGGGGTTGAGATCTGGAGACTGGCTAGGCCACTCCAGGACCTTGAAATGCTTCTTACGAAGCCACTCCTTCATTGCCCGGGCGGTGTGTTTGGGATCATTGTCATGCTGAAAGACCCAGCCACGTTTCATCTTCAATGCCCTTGCTGATGGAAGGAGGTTTTCACTCAAAATCTCACGATACATGGCCCCATTCATTCTTTCCTTTACACGGATCAGTCGTCCTGGTCCCTTTGCAGAAAAACAGCCCCAAAGCATGATGTTTCCAACCCCATGCTTCACAGTAGGTATGGTGTTCTTTGGATGCAACTCAGCATTCTTTGTCCTCCAAACACGACGAGCTGAGTTTTTACCAAAAAGTTCTATTTTGGTTTCATCTGACCATATGACATTCTCCCAATCCTCTTCTGGATCATCCAAATGCACTCTAGCAAACTTCAGACGGGCCTGGACATGTACTGGCTTAAGCAAGGGGACACGTCTGACACTGCAGGATTTGAGTCCCTGGCGGCGTAGTGTGTTACTGATGGTAGGCTTTGTTACTTTGGTCCCAGCTCTCTGCAGGTCATTCACTAGGTCCCCCCGTGTGGTTCTGGGATTTTTGCTCACTGTTCTTGTGATCATTTTGACCCCACGGGGTGAGATCTTGCGTGGAGCCCCAGATCGAGGGAGATTATTAGTGTTCTTGTATGTCTTCCATTTCCTAATAATTGCTCCCACAGTTGATTTCTTCAAACCAAGCTGCTTACCTATTGCATATTCAGTCTTCCCAGCCTGGTGCAGGTCTACAATTTTGTTTCTGGTGTCCTTTGACAGCTCTTTGGTCTTGGCCATAGTGGAGTTTGGAGTGTGACTGTTTGAGGTTGTGGACAGGTGTCTTTTATACTGATAACAGGTTCAAACAGGTGCCATTAATACAGGTAACGAGTGGAGGACAGAGGAGCCTCTTAAAGAAGAAGTTACAGGTCTGTGAAATCTTGCTTGTTTGTAGGTGACCAAATACTTATTTTCCACCATAATTTGCAAATAAATTCATAAAAAATCCTACAATGTGATTTTCTGGAATTATTTTTCTCAATTTGTCTGTCATAGTTGACGTGTACCTATGATGAAAATTACAGGCCTCTCTCATCTTTTTAAGTGGGAGAACTTGCACAATTGGTGGCTGACTAAATACTTTTTTCCCCCACTGTATTACTTGACACCCATTCTGAAACTGCAGCTCTTTAAGTGTTGCAGTCATTTCAGTCGCTGTGGTAGCTGACGTGTATAGTGTTGTCATCCGCATACATAGACACACAGGCTTTACTCAAAGCCAGCGGCATGTCGTTAGTAAAGATTGAAAAAAAGTAAGGGGCCTAAACAGCTGCCCTGGGGAATTCCTGATTCTACCTGGATTATGTTGGGGAGGCTTCCATCAAAGAACACCCTCTGTGTTCTGTTAGACAGGTAACTCTCGATCCACGATAAAAACATACGTTTTTCCAGCAGCAGACTATGATCGATAATGTCAAAAGCCGTACAGAAGTCTAACAAAACAGCCCCCACAATCTTTTTATCATCAATTTCTCTCAGCCAATCATCAGTCATTTGTGTAAGTGCTGTGCTTGTTGAATATCCTTCCCTATAAGCGTGCTGAAAGTCTGTTGTCAAGGGGGTGTAAAGCCGTAACACATATGTCAAGAGCAGAAGGGCTGGAAGGCCCAGTTCTGGGGACGGTACTCAGGCTAAAGCGGGCTAATAGACTTCATCATGGGTAGCCTACAGTACATTGGTTTCAAGATCACACAGGCTCTCAGCACAGCACAGCACAGTCTCTAAACAGTCTACACAGTAGTCTACAGTCAGGAGAGACCATCAGACAGACCCCTGCCAGACAGACCCCTGCCAGACAGACCCCTGCCAGACAGAACTCATGTCCCGTCCTATTTTTAGCCGTCTTCTGTGTGGCTTCACCTCTTCATTCAGGGATGCCTTGTGTCCTCCATCTGCAGCAGGCAGGCAAGGAATGGTCCTATTGCCCAACCCCATTCACTACTGGAGTGTGTGTGTGTGTAGTGTGTGTGTGTAGTGTGTGTGTGTGTAGTGTGTGTGTGTGTAGTGTGTGTAGTGTGTGTGTGTAGTGTGTGTGTAGTGTGTGTAGTGTGTGTGTGTAGTGTGTGTGTGTAGTGTGTGTGTCTGTGTAGTGTGTGTGTGTAGTGTGTGTGTGTAGTGTGTGTGTGTGTGTGTAGTGTGTGTGTGTAGTGTGTGTGTGTAGTGTGTGTGTGTGTAGTGTGTGTGTGTAGTGTGTGTGTGTGTGTGTGTAGTGTGTGTAGTGTGTGTGTGTAGTGTGTGTGTGTAGTGTGTGTGTAGTGTGTGTGTGTGTAGTGTGTGTGTGTAGTGTGTGTAGTGTGTGTGTGTGTAGTGTGTGTGTGTAGTGTGTGTGTGTGTGTGTGTAGTGTGTGTGTGTAGTGTGTGTGTGTAGTGTGTGTGTGTGTAGTGTGTGTAGTGTGTGTGTGTGTAGTGTGTTTGTGTAGTGTGTGTGTGTGTGTGTGTGGTGATGTAACACATTGGAACACTCGTCTCATACATCCACATACTGACTAATGTGCTTCTGATTTTTTGGTGAGAGAGAGACTAAATACAAAAATAAATATCTGGGTTAAATGTGCAACAAGATCTCACAGTTTCCCTTTGAAATTCGAGATATTATGGTTGAACGTCTATTTTTGATGCATTAATTCTGCGTGGTTAATTCCGCGTGGTGACAGGGTTAAAAATGTCCTCTCTCCTTCTGTCCCCCCTCCTCCCACCTCTCTCCCACCTCTCCCCTCCCCTCTACTCTATCCACTCTTCTCTCCTCCCTCCTCCATCCTCTCTCCTCCCTGTTCTCTCCCCCCTCCTCCTTCCTCTCTCCCCTCTCTTATAATATATAATAATAATATGCCATTTAGCAGACGCTTTTATCCAAAGCGACTTACAGTCATGCGTGCATAATTTTTTTTTTTTTGTGTATGGGTGGTCCCGGGGATCGAACCCACTACCTTAGCGTTACAAGCGCCGTGCTCTACCAGCTGAGCTACAGAGGACCTCTTCTCTCCTCCCTCCTCCATCCTGTCTCCTCCCTCTTCTCTCCCCCCTCCTCCTTCCTCTCTCCCCTCTCCTACCTCCTCTCTTCTCTCTCATCTCTCCTCCCTCCTCTCTCCTCCCTCCTTTCTCCACCTTGGACTGTTCTTCTTTATTTTTTCCCGTTCGTCTTTCTCTCCTTCAGCAGTGAGGGACTGACGGTCATTTGTGTGTGTGCTGATAGTTACAAGGAGCATACAAGGAGCATGAGAAGGTGGACACATGCTCTCCTCACCTCCCCCCATCCCCGCACCCTCTCCTCTCCTTCCCACACCTCTCTATTTAGATCAGACTATTGTGGCCTGGTTGGCTGGTTCTCTTTATATCAGACTGATTGTGGCCTGGTTGGCTGGTTCTCTTTATATCAGACTGATTGTGGCCTGGTTGGCTGGTTCTCTTTATATCAGACTGATTGTGGCCTGGTTGGCTGGTTCTCTTTATATCAGACTGATTGTGGCCTGGTTGGCTGGTTCTCTTTATATCAGACTGATTGTGGCCTGGTTGGCTGGTTCTCTTTATATCAGACTGATTGTGGCCTGGTTGGCTGGTTCTGCCAAGTTCTTACTTTAGCCATGTCCCTCACATCCCTGGATGTCACTAGAGTCTCAGAACACTCTCTCTCTGGCTCAAATGGCACCCTGGTCAAAAGTAGTGCACTACATAGGGAATACAGATGTAGGATCTTAATTTGAGACAGTTTGTACATTAGTAAAATAATCCTGCAGCAACAGGACATTTTAATTATTATGTGGATTATAATTAATGGACATTTTTTGTTAGGGCAAATCAAGTTTGACATTTTAAAGTGGAAATTACAAACTTTAGAAGCCTTTTTAAACCTTGAATACACTACAAGGTTGCATTTCCTGCTGTGCAGGAAAATTCTCAGGAACAAAAGAGTGATCAAATTAAGATCCTACATCATATGACGCAAAATGCATCATACGGGGATGATTTCTGTATTTTGAAAGGTACAACTTTTTGGGTAGAGTTTTCCTTTAACATCCTTCATCAAGCTTCTCACTGAGGGAGAGAAAAAGCTGTTCCTTTTGTTTTAAGAGGAGGAGAGGAGGAGGTAAACTAAGGACAACAGATCTTTTTATACCTTTCCTTTATAGTTGTGATGTCAGGGGATGAATGGAGTTGTTTGGGAGGCAGTGGGAGCGGATACAGAAGGTCTGTGTGTCCCTTCTGGGTTGATGTAGCTTTTTTTTATTTATTTTTTTATAGCGACTGAGGATATGTGTCTTGGAGTGGTTGAAGTTTTGTGCCAGTATCATCATCATCATCATCGTTGTGTTGAAGAGTGACTGACAGGGTGAAGGGGGATTTGTATCCATGGCAACAGGTGAGCGGCAGAGAGTGAGAGAAAGAGAGAGAGCAGGAGAGCGAAAGAAAGAGAGAGGGAGAGAGTGTGTGAGTGTGCGTGGGTGCATGTGTGAACACTTGCGTGGGTGCATGTGTGTCTGCTAGTATATTCATCTTCCATCAGGGTTTGTATCTTGGATCTCAGAGGACTGGGAGTCCCATTGTGATCCATTTATTATTCACACTGCATCTGGTAGCTCTCTCTCGCTCTCTCTCTCTCTCTCTCTCTCTCTCCCCTTGTATCGTACCAGTTACCGTCTCTCTCTCTCTCTCTCCCCTTGTATCGTACCAGTTACCGTCTCTCTCTCTCTCCCCTCCCCTTGAATCGTACCAGTTACCCTCTTTCTATCTTTCTCTCTCCCCTCATCTCGTAACGTACCAGTTACCCTCTCTCTCTCTCTCTCTCTCTCTCTCTCTCTCTCTCTCTCTCCCCTCCCCTTGAATCGTACCAGTTACCCTCTCTCTATCTCTCTCTCATCTCATAACGTACCAGTTACCCCCTCTCTCTCTCTCTCTCTCTCTCTCTCTCTCTCTCTCTCTCTCTCTCTCTCTCTCTCTCTCTCTCCCCTCCCCTTGAATCGTACCAGTTACCCTCTCTCTATCTCTCTCTCATCTCATAACGTACCAGTTACCCCCTCTCTCTCTCTCTCTCTCTCTCTCCCCTGTACATTCATTGTAAGAGAGAGCAGTAGATCTAATAGAAGAATAGAGCAGTAGATCTAATAGAAGTATAGAGCAGTAGATCTAATAGAAGTATAGAGCAGTAGATCTAATAGAAGAATAGAACAGTAGATCTAATAGAAGTATAGAGGTCTAATAGAAGTATAGAGCAGTAGATCTAATAGAAGAATAGAACAGTAGATCTAATAGAAGTATACAGCAGTAGATCTAATAGAAGTATAGAGCAGTAGATCTAATAGAAGAATAGAACAGTAGATCTAATAGAAGTATAGAGGTCTAATAGAAGTATAGAGCAGTAGATCTAATAGAAGTATACAGCAGTAGATCTAATAGAAGTATACAGCAGTAGATCTAATAGAAGTATAGAGCAGTAGATCTAATAGAAGTATAGAGGTCTAATAGAAGTATAGAGGTCTGATAGAAGTATAGAGCAGTAGATCTAATAGAAGTATAGAGCAGTAGATCTAATAGAAGTATAGAGCAGTAGATCTAATAGAAGTATAGAGGTCTAATAGAAGTATAGAGCAGTAGATCTAATAGAAGTATAGAGCAGTAGATCTAATAGAAGTATAGAGCAGTAGATCTAATAGAAGTATAGAGCAGTAGATCTAATAGAAGTATAGAGCAGTAGATCTAATAGAAGTATAGAGCAGTAGGTCTAATAGAAGTATAGAGCAGTAGATCTAATAGAAGTATAGAGGTCTAATAGAAGTATAGAGCAGTAGATCTAATAGAAGTATAGAGCAGTAGATCTAATAGAAGTATAGAGCAGTAGATCTAATAGAAGTATAGAGCAGTAGATCTAATAGAAGTATAGAGGTCTAATAGAAGTATAGAGCAGTAGATCTAATAGAAGTATACAGCAGTAGATCTAATAGAAGTATAGAGCAGTAGATCTAATAGAAGTATAGAACAGTAGATCTAATAGAAGTATAGAGGTCTAATAGAAGTATAGAGCAGTAGATCTAATAGAAGTATACAGCAGTAGATCTAATAGAAGTATAGAGCAGTAGATCTAATAGAAGTATAGAACAGTAGATCTAATAGAAGTATAGAGGTCTAATAGAAGTATAGAGCAGTAGATCTAATAGAAGTATAGAGCAGTAGATCTAATAGAAGTATAGAGCAGTAGATCTAATAGAAGTATAGAGCAGTAGATCTAATAGAAGTATAGAGCAGTAGATCTAATAGAAGTATAGAGCAGTAGATCTAATAGAAGTATACAGCAGTAGATCTAATAGAAGTATAGAGCAGTAGATCTAATAGAAGTATAGAGCAGTAGATCTAATAGAAGTATAGAGCAGTAGATCTAATAGAAGTATAGAGCAGTAGATCTAATAGAAGTATAGAGCAGTAGATCTAATAGAAGTATAGAGCAGTAGATCTAATAGAAGTATAGAGCAGTAGATCTAATAGAAGTATAGAGCAGTAGATCTAATAGAAGTATACAGCAGTAGATCTAATAGAAGTATAGAGCAGTAGATCTAATAGAAGTATAGAGCAGTAGATCTAATAGAAGTATAGAGCAGTAGATCTAATAGAAGTATAGAGCAGTAGATCTAATAGAAGTATACAGCAGTAGATCTAATAGAAGTATAGAACAGTAGATCTAATAGAAGTATAGAGGTCTAATAGAAGTATAGAGCAGTAGATCTAATAGAAGTATAGAGCAGTAGATCTAATAGAAGTATAGAGCAGTAGATCTAATAGAAGTATAGAGCAGTAGATCTAATAGAAGTATAGAGCAGTAGATCTAATAGAAGTATAGAGCAGTAGATCTAATAGAAGTATAGAGCAGTAGATCTAATAGAAGTATAGAGCAGTAGATCTAATAGAAGTATAGAGCAGTAGATCTAATAGAAGTATAGAGCAGTAGATCTAATAGAAATATAGAGCAGTAGATCTAATAGAAGTATAGAGCAGTAGATCTAATAGAAGTATAGAGCAGTAGATCTAATAGAAATATAGAGCAGTAGATCTAATAGAAGTATAGAGCAGTAGATCTAATAGAAGTATAGAGCAGTAGATCTAATAGAAATATAGAGCAGTAGATCTAATAGAAGTATAGAGCAGTAGATCTAATAACTGTATAGAGCAGTAGATCTAATAGAAGTATAAAGCAGTAGATCTAATAGAAGTATAGAGGTCTAATAGAAGTATAGAGCAGTAGATCTAATAGAAGTATAGAGCAGTAGATCTAATAGAAGTATAGAGGTCTAATAGAAGTATAGAGCAGTAGATCTAATAGAAGTATAGAGCAGTAGATCTAATAGAAGTATAAAGCCGTAGATCTAATAGAAGTATAGAGCAGTAGATCTAATAGAAGTATAGAGCAGTAGATCTAATAGAAGTATACAGCAGTAGATCTAATAGAAGTATAGAGCAGTAGATCTAATAGAAGTATAGAACAGTAGATCTAATAGAAGTATAGAGGTCTAATAGAAGTATAGAGCAGTAGATCTAATAGAAGTATAGAGCAGTAGATCTAATAGAAGTATAGAGCAGTAGATCTAATAGAAGTATAGAGCAGTAGATCTAATAGAAGTATAGAGCAGTAGATCTAATAGAAGTATACAGCAGTAGATCTAATAGAAGTATAGAGCAGTAGATCTAATAGAAGTATAGAGCAGTAGATCTAATAGAAGTATAGAGCAGTAGATCTAATAGAAGTATAGAGCAGTAGATCTAATAGAAGTATACAGCAGTAGATCTAATAGAAGTATAGAACAGTAGATCTAATAGAAGTATAGAGGTCTAATAGAAGTATAGAGCAGTAGATCTAATAGAAGTATAGAGCAGTAGATCTAATAGAAGTATAGAGCAGTAGATCTAATAGAAGTATAGAGCAGTAGATCTAATAGAAGTATAGAGCAGTAGATCTAATAGAAGTATAGAGCAGTAGATCTAATAGAAGTATAGAGCAGTAGATCTAATAGAAGTATAGAGCAGTAGATCTAATAGAAGTATAGAGCAGTAGATCTAATAGAAGTATAGAGCAGTAGATCTAATAGAAATATAGAGCAGTAGATCTAATAGAAGTATAGAGCAGTAGATCTAATAGAAGTATAGAGCAGTAGATCTAATAGAAATATAGAGCAGTAGATCTAATAGAAGTATAGAGCAGTAGATCTAATAGAAGTATAGAGCAGTAGATCTAATAGAAATATAGAGCAGTAGATCTAATAGAAGTATAGAGCAGTAGATCTAATAACTGTATAGAGCAGTAGATCTAATAGAAGTATAAAGCAGTAGATCTAATAGAAGTATAGAGGTCTAATAGAAGTATAGAGCAGTAGATCTAATAGAAGTATAGAGCAGTAGATCTAATAGAAGTATAGAGGTCTAATAGAAGTATAGAGCAGTAGATCTAATAGAAGTATAGAGCAGTAGATCTAATAGAAGTATAAAGCCGTAGATCTAATAGAAGTATAGAGCAGTAGATCTAATTGAAGTATAGAGCAGTAGATCTAATTGAAGTATAGAGCAGTAGATCTAATGAAGTATAGAGGTCTAATTGAAGTATAGAGCAGTAGATCTAATTGAAGTATAGAGCAGTAGATCTAATTGAAGTATAGAGCAGTAGATCTAATTGAAGTATAGAGCAGTAGGTCTAATTGAAGTATAGAGCAGTAGATCTAATGAAGTATAGAGCAGTAGATCTAATTGAAGTATAGAGGTCTAATTGAAGTATAGAGGTCTAATTGAAGTATAGAGCAGTAGATCTAATGAAGTATAGAGGTCTAATTGAAGTATAGAGCAGTAGATCTAAGATTTTAAAGACCAAAGAAAGTCTCAGATCAGTGTTGTATTATATCTGTCTACTGTCATACTTTGTTTTTTTGTCATCCATTCATCCATCCATTTATTCATTCATTCACTGTAACATCTCTGTCTGTTAAAAGCTGCAATCAGCAATAGAAACTATAACAAAGCGTTTTCCTCGCCCCTGTTTCTGTAAAAAGCTGAGCGATGGAGGTGGAGAAATGTAACCAATCTGAAATTCATAGACAGGATGCAAGGACTGGTCATCCATGAGATCAAAAGGTATATTGTAACCATGTTTTGAGGCAATACAGTGTTTGTTTACATTGACTTTGTTTACAAACATTGGAGTAATCAGGTTTACAATTTGGGTTCTGATGGGGTTCGACAGTTGAACTAAAGCTCATGAGGAATTTTTAAGTTATACTATTCAATAATCAATTGGTACATATCATTAATTTATAAGTCAAAAAATGTACGTAGTAACTGCTGGTTGCCCCTTTTAAGTCTTGTTGTTTTGAATAGTAATAATAATGAGTAGAATACATTGAGAAGTACAGAGATTGCCAACGCCACTTTTTGATGAACGGAACTCCTCAAAGCTCTGGTAGAGCATGGCGCTTGGAACGCCAGGGTAGTGGGTTCGATCCCCGGGACCACCCATACGTAAAAATGTTTGCACACATGACTGTAAGTCGCTTTGGATAAAAGCGTCTGCTAAATGGCATATTATATTATTATATTATATTATTATTATATTATATATATTATATTATATATTATAAGGCCTCCTCTACTGTATGTTCCAGAGCCCCAGAGTGTAACTAGCCTACTGGAGTGGAAGGAAGGAGACGTGTTTAGTTTTAAAAGCCCCCCCCCCCCCACACCCTGTACACTCTGTACCTCCCTACTGTCTCCCGCTACGCTACGCTACGCTACGCTACTCTACGCTACGCTACGCTACTCTACGCTACGCTACTCTGTACAGTACACTACCTCCCTAGTGCTAGCAGTCTTTAAATCCACTGTAATGGCCGTTAGTACATACGGCTCGTATCCCAAAAATGACCCCCTATTCTCTTTATAACGCCATCGCTATAGGGAATTAGGGTGCCATATGGGACTGTAAAGCACTCCACACATTCAGGGAAAGAGGATTATTTGAAAGTCAACTTCAGTTTAAAGATCCGTTCCACAAAACCACCGCGCTGCTCTCTGCTGTAGCACTACTGTAGACCAGTCAGGGGAAACCACCGCGCTGCTCTCTGCTGTAACACTACTGTAGACCAGTCAGGGGAAACCACCGCGCTGCTCTCTGCTGTAGCACTACTGTAGACTAGTCAGGGGAAACCACCGCGCTGCTCTCTGCTGTAGCACTACTGTAGACCAGTCAGGGGAAACCACCGCGCTGCTCTCCGCTGTAACACTACTGTAGACCAGTCAGGGGAAACCACCGCGCTGCTCTCTGCAGTAACACTACTGTAGACCAGTCAGGGGAAACCACCGCGCTGCTCTCTGCTGTAGCACTACTGTAGACCAGTCAGGGGAAACCACCGCGCTGCTCTCCGCTGTAACACTACTGTAGACCAGTCAGGGGAAACCACCGCGCTGCTCTCTGCAGTAACACTACTGTAGACCAGTCAGGGGAAACCACCGCGCTGCTCTCTGCTGTAACACTACTGTAGACCAGTCAGGGGAAACCACCGCGCTGCTCTCTGCTGTAACACTACTGTAGACCAGTCAGGGGAAACCACCGCGCTGCTCTCTGCTGTAACACTACTGTAGACCAGTCAGGGGAAACCACCGCGCTGCTCTCTGCTGTAGCACTACTGTAGACCAGTCAGGGGAAACCACCGCGCTGCTCTCTGCTGTAACACTACTGTAGACCAGTCAGGGGAAACCACCGCGCTGCTCTCTGCTGTAGCACTACTGTAGACCAGTCAGGGGAAACCACCGCGCTGCTCTCTGCTGTAGCACTACTGTAGACCAGTC
>NC_140005.1:4208347-4236282 GCF_964263955.1 Coregonus lavaretus
CTGGCCCCCCGTGGGAATCAAACCCACAACCCTGGCGTTGCAAACGCCATGCTCTACCAACCTACAACCCATACACTAGTGAACAACAATGCCCAGGCCTCTACTTCCAACAAGTATTTGATACACTGCCGATTTTTCAGGTTTTCCTACTTACAAAGCATGTAGAGGTATGTAATTTTTATCATAGGTACACTTCAACTGTGAGAGACGGAATCTAAAACAAAAATCCAGAAAATCACATTGTATGATTTTTAAGTAATTAATGTGCATTTTATTGCATGACATAAGTATTTGATACATCAGAAAAGCAGAACTTAATATTTGGTACAGAAACCTTTGTTTGCAATTACAGAGATCATACGTTTCCTGTAGGTCTTGACCAGGTTTGCACACACTGCAGCAGGGATTTTGGCCCACTCCTCCATACAGACCTTCTCCAGATCCTTCAGGTTTCGGGGCTGTCGCTGGGCAATGCAGACTTTCAGCTCCATCCAAAGATTTTCTATTGGGTTCAGGTCTGGAGACTGGCTAGGCCACTCCAGGACCTTGAGATGCCTCTTACGGAGCCACTCCTTAGTTGCCCTGGCTGTGTGTTTCGGGTCGTTGTCATGCTGGAAGACCCAGCCACGACCCATCTTCAATGCTCTTACTGAGGGAAGGAGGTTGTTGGCCAAGATCTCGCGATACATGGCCCCATCCATCCTCCCCTCAATACGGTGCAGTCGTCCTGTCCCATTTGCAGAAAAGCATCCCCAAAGAATGATGTTTCCACCTCCATGTTTCACGGTTGGGATGGTGTTCTTGGGGTTGCAGTCATCCTTCTTCTTAGACCAAAAAGCTCTATTTTTGTCTCATCAGACCACATGACCTTCTCCCATTCCTCCTCTGGATCATTCAGATGGTCATTGGCAAACTTCAGACGGGCCTGGACATGCGCTGGCTTGAGCAGGGGGACCTTGCGTGCACTGCAGGATTTTAATCCATGACGGCATAGTGTGTTACTAATGGTTTTCTTTGAGACTGTGGTCCCAGCTCTCTTCAGGTCATTGACCAGGTCCTGCCGTGTAGTTCTGGGCTGATCCCTCACCTTCCTCATGATCATTGATGCCCCACGAGGTGAGATCTTGCATGGAGCCCCAGACCGAGGGTGATTGACCGTCATCTTGAACTTCTTCCATTTTCTAATAATTGCGCCAACAGTTGTTGCCTTCTCACCAAGCCTATTGTCCTGTAGCCCATCCCAGCCTTGTGCAGGTCTACAATTTTATCCCTGATGTCCTTACACAGCTCTCTGGTCTTGGCCATTGTGGAGAGGTTGGAGTCTGTTTGATTGAGTGTGTGGACAAGTGTCTTTTATACAGGTAACGAGTTCAAACAGTTGCAGTTAATACCGGTAATGAGTGGAGAACAGGAGGGCTTCTTAAAGAAAAACTAACAGGTCTGTGAGAGCCAGAATTCTTACTGGTAGGTAGGTGATCAAATACTTATGTCATGCAATAAAATGCTAATTAATTACTTACAAATCATACAATGTGATTTTCTGGATTTTTGTTTTAGATTCCGCCTCTCACAGTTGAAGTGTACCTATGATAAAAATTACAGACCTCTACATGCTTTGTAAGTAGTAAAACCTGCAAAATCGTCAGTGTATCAAATACTTGTTCTCCCCACTGTATATTTAAACTGTACTGTGATGTCTTACAAATGTTCTGAACCTTTCTATTCTCATTGTTTCTACAGATTGTGAATTGAAAATAAACATTTTTGCTAATAGTATTATTATGTTATTGATCGATTGACTATGACTTTTCAGATCACCCAGTAGTGCTATCTGCAGGGTTAGCTCCAGGTAAATATTGCAATCCTTTAGCCATTCCTGGACCTGTGTCCAAAAACAAGCTACAAATGGACAGTACCAAAACAAATGATCTAATGATTCGATCTCTTCGCAGCAAAATCTGCAGAGCTGGGAAGATTGTATCCCCCATATAAATAACATTCTATTGGTAGCAAGAATTTTATATAATAATTTAAATTGAAAGATTCTAAGTTTTGAATCCGGTGTCGTTTTGCGTATCAATTCATAAACACTATGCCATGGGATCGGTATGTCAAAAATCTCCCAACTATTTGCAATCTATATGGGACGGCTGTCAATACATTGGTCCTTAAATGAAACTGATATACCTTTTTATTAATCCAGTTTTCCTTAACCAATTATGTTCTTTAATGCAAGGCCGACAGACAAGTTCCTTACTTTCTCCTCCTTCCACATTCCTCTTCCATTTTTGCGGTAAGACTGCAATTATTTTGTTGTAATTTTGGGTAGAGCAGACATTGTTTTTGTTAGCTGCATGTGCGACATAACTCCACCAGTCCTACCGATGATATCATTTACAAAGATTATTGTCAGAGTGGTGTGGGTGGATAAGTAGGGAATCAGGCGCAGGAAACCAGGAGGACTTCAACAGAACTTTAGTAAAGTCCAACACAATAATAAGTCGCCAACCCAACCGGGTGGCGCGAACAATTACGCACGAAACAAAGTGCGGAAACAACAAGAAAAGCGCACGCAGTGCGAACTCTCGAAAAACACAATGACGAGAGACACAAACTCCTAGAGGCAGGCTGACAAAAACAATCACGCATAACACCTGACCCAAACACACGAAACTAAATAGGGAAACAATTAAGACACAAATAAGGGACAGGTGTTATGAACAGACAAAACCAAATGAACATGAAACATAGAACGGTGGCAGCTAGTACTCCGGAGACGACGACCGCCGAAGCCTGCCCGAACAAGGAAGAGGAGCAGCCTCGGCCGAAACCGTGACAGTACCCCCCCCTTGACGCGCGGCTCCAGCCGTGCGCCGACCCGGAGCTCGGGGACGACCCGGACGACGCGGAGCAGGGCGCGCAGGATGACCCCGATGGAAATCGGTCAGTAGGGACTGGTCTAATACGTCCCTCCTTGGCACCCAGCACCGCTCCTCCGGACCGTACCCCTCCCACTCCACGAGATATTGAAGACCCCCCATCCGGCGTCTAGAATCCAGGATGGACCTCACGGTGTACGCCGGAGCCCCCTCGATGTCCAACGGGGGCGGAGGAGTCTCCTCAATCTCAAAGTCCTGGAGTGGGCCAGCTACCACCGGCCTGAGGAGAGACACATGGAACGAGGGGTTAATATTTTTGTAATCAACAGGTAGTTCTAACCTATAACTCACCTCGTTCAATCTCCTCAGGACTTTAAATGGCCCCACAAACCGCCGACCCAGCTTCCGGCAGGGCAGGCGGAGGGGCAGGTTTCTGGTTGAGAGCCAGACTCGATCTCCAGGTGCGTACACTGGCCCCTCACTGCGGTGTAGGTCGGCGCTCGTCTTCTGTCGACGTATGGCACGCTGCAGATGGACGTGTGCAGCGTCCCACGTCTCCTCCGAGCGCCGCACCCACTCATCCACAGCGGGGGCCTCGATCTGGCTCTCATGCCATGGTGCCAGAACCGGCTGGTACCCTAATACACACTGAAAAGGGGTTAGTTGGGTAGAGGAGTGGCGAAGAGAGTTCTGTGCCATCTCGGCCCAGGGCACATATCTCGCCCACTCCTCCGGCCGGCCCTGACAGTATGACCTCAGAAACCTCCCCACATCCTGATTGACACGTTCAACCTGCCCATTACTCTCCGGGTGGTAACCCGAGGTAAGGCTTACCGAAACCCCCAACCGTTCCATAAATGCTCTCCACACTCTAGAGGTGAACTGGGGGCCTCGGTCAGACACTATATCCTCGGGTACCCCGTAATGCCGGAAGACATGGGTGAACAGAGCCTCTGCGGTCTGTAGGGCAGTGGGTAGACCCGGCATGGGAAGGAGACGACAGGCCTTAGAGAACCGATCCACAACGACCAGGATGGTAGTATTCCCCTGTGAGGGGGGAAGGTCGGTAACAAAATCCACCGAGAGGTGGGACCAGGGTCGTTGTGGAATAGGCAGGGGTTGTAACTTACCCCTGGGCAAATGTCTGGGCGCCTTACACTGGGCACACACCGAACAGGAGGAGACATAAATCCTCACATCCCTAGCTAACGTTGGCCACCAGTACTTCGTGCTAAGGCAGTGCACTGTCCGGCCGATACCCGGATGGCCAGAGGAGGGGGACGTATGAGCCCAACAAATGAGGCGATCGCGTACCTCGAGCGGAACGTACGTCCGACCCACAGGACACTGTGGAGGACTCGGGTCGGTGCGTAACGCCCGCTCGATCTCACCATCAACCTCCCACACCACCGGAGCAACCAGACAAGACTCCGGTAGTATGGGCGTGGACTCAACTGACCTCTCCTCTGCGTCATACCGCCGAGACAGAGCATCTGCCTTCCCGTTCTGGGACCCAGGGATGTATGTGATTTTAAACACAAACCGGGCTAGAAACATAGTCCAGCGAGCCTGGCGAGGATTCAGTCTCCTAGCTGCCCGGATGTACTCCAGGTTACGATGGTCAGTTAGAATGAGGAAAGGGTGTTGAGCCCCCTCGAGCCAATGCCGCCACACCTTTAGGGCCTGTACCACGGCTAACAGCTCCCTGTCTCCTACGTCATAATTCCGCTCCGCCGGACTGAGCTTCTTTGAGTAAAACGCACAGGGACGGAGTTTAGGTGGAGTGCCAGACCGCTGGGAAAGAACGGCCCCTATCCCGGCCTCTGACGCGTCCACCTCTACTTGGAACGGTAAAGAGGGATCCGGATGCGCCAACACCGGCGCCGAGGTAAACAGGTCCTTCAGTCTCCCAAATGCCCTGTCCGCCTCAGCTGACCACCGCAAGCGCACCGGACCCCCCTTTAACAGAGACGTTATGGGAGCTGCCACCTGTCCAAAACCCCGGATAAACCTCCGGTAATAATTCGCAAAACCCAAGAACCGTTGCACCTCCTTCACAGTGGTTGGGGTCTGCCAATTACGCACAGCTGACACCCGGTCTACCTCCATCTTCACCCCTGACGCAGATAACTGGTAACCCAGAAAGGAGACCGACTTCTGGAAAAACAGACATTTCTCTGCCTTGACATATAGGTCATGCTCCAACAGCCTCCTCAATACTCGGCGCACCAGGGCTACATGCTCAGCACGGGTAGGACTATACACCAGAATGTCGTCGATGTACACAACTACTCCCTGTCCCTGCATGTCCGGGAAAATCTCATCGACGAAGGATTGGAAGACTGAGGGAGCATTCATCAACCCATATGGCATGACTAGATACTCGTAGTGTCCGGAAGTCGTGCTAAACGCTGTCTTCCATTCATCGCCCTCTCGAATGCGCACCAAGTTATATGCGCTCCTAAGATCCAATTTTGTAAAGAACCGCGCACCGTGCAGTGACTCCGTCATAGTCGCAATCAGAGGAAGTGGATAGCTGTACTTCACTGTGATCTGATTGAGACCGCGGTAATCAATACACGGGCGCAGACCTCCATCCTTTTTCTTCACAAAAAAGAAACTTGAGGAAGCGGGTGAAACGGAGGCCCGTATGTATCCCTGTCTAAGAGACTCAGAGATGTACGTCTCCATAGCCTTTCTCTCCTCTTGAGACAAGGGATACACATGGCTCCGCGGGAGAGCTGCTCCTGACTGGAGATCTATCGCACAATCCCCCCGTCTATGAGGCGGCAGCTGCGCCGCCCTAGTCTTACTGAACGCCAGTGCCAAATCCTCATACTCGGGGGGAATCTGCAGTGCTGGCATTAGATTCGGACTCTCCACCGAGGTCGCCCCTATGGAAACACCCAGACACCGCCCCTCACATTGAGCAGACCACCCTTTAAGAGCTTTCTCTCGCCACCTAATAAGAGGGTCATGAGTCATCAACCAGGGAAGACCCAGCACTACCGGATACGCAGGAGAGTCAATCAGATAGAGCTGAATTCTCTCCTCATGACCCTCCTGCGCCATCATCTGAAGGGGTGCTGTGACTTCCCTAATTAACCCAGACCCTAACGGACGGCTATCTAGGGCATGGACGGGGAAAGGCTTATCCACTGGAAGGAGGGGAATCCCTAACTCTATACAGAACTGGCGATCTACAAAATTCCCAGCTGCGCCTGAATCTACCAGCGCCTTATGCTGGGAACGAGGTGCAACCTGTGGGAAACAAACAGGCAAGGTTAGGTGCATGACAGAAAGCTCTGGGTAAGCAGGGCGCCTACTCACCTGGGGGGACCCCCCAATGCGTGACCTGCCTTCTCCCTCACTGGAGAACCCGCCCCAACACCTAGCCGCGGTGTGCCCTCCACGACCACAGTTGGTGCAAGGGCCGGGTCCCCTCGGGCTCCTCCTCCTCCGTTCCCTAGCGCCAGCACCTCCGAGCTCCATAGGGCTCGGCTCGGAGGTGCTGGAGAGTGGAATGGGCGAACCCCCCCTCCCGGGACGCCCACGGGTGTCGAGCAGGGTATCCAGCCGGATGGCCATGTCGACAAGCTGGTCGAAAGTCAACGAAGTGTCCCTGCACGCCAACTCTCGCTGGACGTCCTCCCGGAGGCTGCAGCGGAAATGGTCGATATGGGCCCGCTCATTCCACCCTGCATCAGCCGCTAGGGTCCGAAACTCCAAGGCAAAGTCCTGGGCGCTCCTCATCCCCTGTCGGAGGTAGAATAGACGCTCCCCCGCCGCCTTCCCTTCTGGTGGATGGTCGAACACAGCACGGAAGCGGCGGGAGAACTCCGCATAGTTTGTGGTAGCGGCGTCCATTCTCCTCCACTCGGCGTTGGCCCACTCCAACGCCTTGCCGGTGAGACAGGAGATGAGGGCTGAGACGCTCTCGTGTCCCGAGGGCGCCGGGTGTACGGTGGCGAGGTAGAGCTCCACCTGCAGCAGGAACCCTTGACACCCGGCAGTGGAGCCGTCGTACGCCCTCGGGAGCGAGAGCCGAATCCCACTAGGTTCCGGAGATGAGACAGGAGGGCTGACCGATGGGGCTGGTTCGGTTCGTGGAGGTGTGGGAACCCCGCTGGTCTCCCATCGGTGCAGAGTATTCATCACCCCCTCCAGGGCATGACAGACCTGGTTGATGCGGTCCTCCTGACCACGAAGACGTTCAGCCATCTCGGCTGTCGGCGCGGTCGCTCCTGCTGATTCCATGGATGTGATGCGTGATTCTGTCAGAGTGGTGTGGGTGGATAAGTAGGGAATCAGGCGCAGGAAACCAGGAGGACTTCAACAGAACTTTAGTAAAGTCCAACACAATAATAAGTCGCCAACCCAACCGGGTGGCGCGAACAATTACGCACGAAACAAAGTGCGGAAACAACAAGAAAAGCGCACGCAGTGCGAACTCTCGAAAAACACAATGACGAGAGACACAAACTCCTAGAGGCAGGCTGACAAAAACAATCACGCATAACACCTGACCCAAACACACGAAACTAAATAGGGAAACAATTAAGACACAAATAAGGGACAGGTGTTATGAACAGACAAAACCAAATGAACATGAAACATAGAACGGTGGCAGCTAGTACTCCGGAGACGACGACCGCCGAAGCCTGCCCGAACAAGGAAGAGGAGCAGCCTCGGCCGAAACCGTGACAATTATACCTTTTTTTTTAAATGTTGTCCAAAAAAAAAGTTTTTTTGTCAATTAGTATATTTGAGTTTAACCACAATATTTGTTGCATTATTTGTTCTGTCGTTTCTGGAGGATTAAATTGAAATTGCAACCAACTTTCTATGGCTTGTTTTAGAAATAGTGATATCTGGGAGATAATTTCCTTTTCAAATAACTGAAAGTGAGTGGTTGTAATCTGAATAAAGGGAAAAAGGCCATTCTTGGACATTGGGTGAGACAATCTTACTAATTTGCTAGAGAACCAGTTCGGATTTAAGTATACCTTTTGTATGACTGAAGCTTTTAGTGATAGGTCTAATGCTTTAATATTTAATAATTTCTGTCCTCCGAATTCATATTCATTATATAAATAGGCCCGTTTAATTTTGTCTGGCTTGCCGTTCCAAATAAAATTGAATATTTTTTTCTCATATAATTAAAAAAACTGTTCGCTAGGCGTAGGCAAGACCATAAGCAAATAGGTAAACTGGGATAATACTAAAGAGTTAATCAGGGTGATTTTTCCACAAATTGACAGGCACCCACCTTTCCATGGTAGCAAGATCTTATCTATTTTTGCTAATTTTCTATTATAATTTATTGAAGTGAGATCATTTATTTCCTTTGGTATATGTATTCCGCGTATATCCACATCACCATCAGACTATTTTATTGGTAAACTACATGGCAATGTAAATTTTTTATTTGTTAGTGATCCAATACGTAATATAGTACATTTGTCATAATCTGGTTGTAATCCAGAGAGGTTAGAAAATGTATCTAGATCCTCTATGAGGCTGTGGAGTGATTCTAGTTGTGGATTTCAAAGAAAACATGAATCATCAGCGTACAATGACACCTTTGTTTTTAATCCCTGGATTTCTAATCCCCTGATATTATTGTTGGATCTGATTTTAATAGCTAACATCTCGATGGCCACAATAAATAGATATGCCGATAGTGGACAACCTTGTTTCACTCTTCTTGACAGTTTAAAACTTTCTGAGAAATAGCCATTATTTACTATTTTACACCTAGGGTTACTATACATGATTTTGACCCATTTTATAAGAGATTCACCAAAATTGAAATGCTCCAGGCATTTATATATAAACAGTCATACTTTATCAAATGCCTTTTCGAAGTCTGCTATGAATAGCAGGCTTGGTTTCTCCAATTTTCTATAATGTTCTATTGTTTCCAATACTTGCCTTATATTATCTCCAATGTATCTTCCATGTAAAAAACCTGTCTGATTAGAATGAATAATATCCGACAATACCTTTTTAATTCTATGCGCTATAAATGTTGCTAGAATTTTTGCATCACAACACTGAAGTGTAAGGGGCCTCCAATTTTTTAAATGGACTGGATCTTTATATTTTCCACTTGTATCCTGTTTCAGTAATAATGAGATCAGACCTTCTTCTTGAGTGTCAGATAATCTACCATTTACATAGGAGTGGTTAAAACATGCTAATAGCGGTCCTCTTAGTATATCAAAAAAGGTTTGGTATACTTCGACTGGTATGCCATCCAACCCTGGAGTTTTCCCAGACTTAAAGTCTTTAATTGCATCCAGAAGTTCATCCTCTGTAATTTCACCTTCACATGAGTCTTTCTGTTTGGCTGTTAATTTTACATTATCAATAGAAAAAAAATCTCTACAATTAGCTTCAGTTGGAGGAGATGGAGGCGACTGAAACAAAAACATATGTTTAAAATACCTTGTTTCCTCCTTCAAAATATAATTTGGTGAATCATGGGTTACTCCGTCAATTGTAACCAATTTCATGAAATTATTTTTGGTAGCATTCCTATGTTGAAGATTTAAAAATAATTTGGTGCATTTTTCCCCATATTCCATCCAGTTTGTTTTATTCTTATAATATATTACACTTGACCTTTCTTGAATAAGTTTCTCCATTTATTTTTATTTTTCCTCTAATTTATTCTAAGCCTCTATGTTACAGTTTTTATTGGCATCTATCTGTTCTGTTAGACTTTCTATTTCCTTTGTTAGTATAAACTCTTTTGACCTAAATTGCTTTTGTTTTCGAGATGAGTACTGCACATTTAAAGGTGTCCCATACAGGGGGATTTGCTGTACCTATGTTATGTCGGAAAACGTCAGTTATAAATTCCTTTGTCCTAGTTAAAAATAAATTATCATCCAATAGGCTTTGATTAAATTTCCAATATCCTCGCCCACGTGGAAATTCAGTAAGAGTAATGTATATGCCCAATTATATGATGGTCCGACCGCATTCTGTCCCCTATCAACACTTTTTAAACTTTTAGTGCCAATGAGAATGAGATAAGAAAGAAGTCAAGACGACTAGCTTGATTCAGTCTCCGCCATGTATATCTCACTAGATCAGTATATTTAAGCCTCCATATATCTACTAGTTCTAATGTATCCATGACATTCACAATTTCCTTAAGAGCATGTGGGTGATTGTTTGTGGTGTGATTTCCTTTACGGTCCATTGAGCTATTTAAAACAGTATTATAATCCCCCACCATAATAATATTGTCTTGAATTGCTTGCAGGGTTGATCATTTATTATATATATTGTCAAAGAAGTGTGGATCATCATTATTTGGTCCGTAAATGTTAATGAGCCATATCTGTTTATGGTCCAATAACATATTTAAAATAATCCATCTACCTTGCATATCTATTTGGACAATTTGCACATTCGGATAGAAATTACTATTAATTACATTTTACATTTACATTTTTAATCATTTAGCTGATGCTCTTATCCAGAGCGACTTACAGTTAGTGAGTGCATACATTTTCATACGGGCCCCCCGTGGGAATCGAACCCACAACCCTGACATTGCAAGCGCCATGCTCTACCAACTGAGCTACTATTTATCATTATATATGTTTGTAAATTTACCATTAAAAAACCTCGTAATGATTGAGTGTCCATGATATTTGCATTTCTACAAGTATCCCTTCAATTGTTCTCCACTAATTCCCCCGCTAAAGCCCCTCCCCATCCCAAGTTGAGCCGTCATCCCAGTGATCAGCATCCCACCCACGTCCCTCCGGATCCCTAAGGCCCCGAGAGGCCAGGACCCATCCATCGAAAACGGCACACATTCAAATATCTTGCATATCTTATTTTCCTTCATTATCAATTAATATGCGTAATAATGTTGGCAGTTCATACGTAGGATTTTAACATATAACCCGGATTGCCATTGTATTACATTTAATTTATTGACAAGCAATTATTATCCTAGCAAATAATTACCGTGGTCCATCCCATACCCCCCCCCCCCCAACATCCCCACCCCCCCCCCAACAGATGCCGGACAAACACACACGCACATACTCACATACTCCAACACACTCAACCCCCCTCCTCCACAATCCACCATAAAATCAGATACTCAACGGTTGTTATATCCCAGAGCCTAACTCAAGAAAGGACCTGATTTACGAATGCACATACAGTTACAGCTGATTGAGAAAGCATGCAAGATTGAGCAGAAATTGACAACAATGTCAGATTTGATTAATCTACTTGATCTATGTCAAGTCCTAGGTGATGGAGATCAGATCCACCCTCTTCACCTGAGACACAAACACTCTGGTCCCCCTCTCTCACTACCCCTGCTCATAGACACCCGGTCGGCTCTAGGATATGCAACCATTTCCCCTCTCACTCAATTAACACCCCACCTTTCCAAACACAAAAATGCACACCACATGGTTGACTGCGGAGGAAATGGGCAGAGCGTGCAAACGCACCCACATCCCACACCTGCCGCAAGGGGGAAAGGACGCCAGGGAGAACACAGGACCAACCCCAACAACCGTCCGCCAAAACAACAATTGCCCGCCAAAAATGCAATGTTCTAATTAGTTGTAGTTGAAAATGTATTATTCTGCTTGTTATCTTTTCTTGTTATATCGTTTTATCCTTTTTTAAATACTATACTTACTATAAATGTTATTTAATATTCCAATCCCTATCATTGCTAGTATTGGGTGTTCCATTATTCAACTCCTCTATTACAACTTTTAGAATAGCCATGGAGTAGTCTTTGTGTCTCTGAACATTTGGTTGTCAATATATAGATTATCCACACGTTTCCCTTTTAATCTATTTTCCTTGAAGATTGGTTACAGAACTTTGCGCCTTACTGCAATCTCCCTCGGGAACTGATCATTCATGCCTATTTTTGTGCCAGCAATTCTTTTTCCTAGGCTTTTAACCATAGCTTTATCCTTAAAAAATGCAAATTTGGCAACGATTGGGCGCTCATATTTCTGTCCTCTTTGTCCGAAACGGTGTACACGTTCGAGTTGGATTTTATCGACAGCCTCGAGTGGGATTTGAAGCGCTGTATGCAGGAAGTCCTTCATAATATTCTCTGTTATTTCTCCCTCCTTTTCCTGAATACCCGTAAGTACTAGATTTTCTCTCATCGATCTAGTTTGGATGTCTAGTAAGGCTTCTCTCAGAAGGTTGTTCTCCTTTTTTAGTTCACTAACGTCCGTTTCCATCTTAGTTACTGTCACTTTAAATTTTTTGGTTTCTGTTTGCATTATCGATGCTTTTTCGTCACTCATTTCAAGACTCACTTTCAACTCTTTTACGTCCTTACTGACCAATTCTAGTATGCCCAATTTGTCATTTATCGACTTCAACAGGTCGCTTTCCACACATACCAGACCCAGTGGTGAAAAGCATATATCATCTGTATCAGTCGAGTCGCGTTTCCTCTTGGGGATTGGTTCTCCTCGTTTATCTTCCGACATGTTTGGGTGTTGCGTGTTGTTGTAATATTTGTCGATATATTTCTCTAGCCTTATGATTTGTTTTGTGTTATTATCCAGATTGAATTTTATTTACTGCGAATATATGAAATGCTAATATTTAGTCTAACTTACTGATTTCGAATATTATGTTTTTATCTTGAGGTGGTTTGTACCGCTTTCTATTCAATCTTGTCTACGTGCATCCTTTGTGTTACAGGTTTGTGTTACTGTTACAGGCTTTATGTCACGCCCACGGACTCTTATTTGTTGAGTCAGGGTGTGTATTTTCTATGTGGTGTAGGTCTATGTTGTAAGTCTAGTATGTCTAGATCTATGTTGGCCGGTGTGGTTCCCAATCAGAGGCAGCTGTCACTCGTTGTCTCTGATTGGGGACCATACTTAGGCAGCCTATTGGCACTAGTGGGTGGTGGGATCTTGTTCTGTATAAGGTTTGTTTGTGTGTTACCTTAGGACTTCACGTGTCATTAGTTTATTATTTTGTTGTGTGTTTATTCGTGTTAATAAACATGTGTGCATATCACGCTGCGCGTTGGTCTGACCCGTTCATCAACGAGTGTGACACTTTAGTTTTTCCATTTTTTATTTTTATTTTTTAGGTTGTTTTGAGGTTGGACTTTAGCATGCATAGCTCGTTAGCACGTAGGGCGCACCGTTAGGGTGTCACCTCGTTAGTCAGTATGTGTTAAAGCTGTGCTGGTTGCCATCTCGTTAGTGGAAAGGTGTTTCACCTGTGCTGGCCCAGGTGCTATTTAAGAGTGGCTGGCCCAGTGCTCCAGGGGTCTTGATATCTGTGGAGGGTTAACACCTTTAGTTGACGCTCCCAATTTAAAGTTCTAGGCAAACAATCCTTTATCTGATCTTCCCTGATTTCGTATTGCTCCACCTTTTTGGTTTGTTTTCAGTCTTTAAGTTTGGTGTTATTCTTTTGTTTCTCTCTTCTTGGGCAAATGTAATGGGCGCTCATGGTGGGTGTCTTTTAGGTTCCAGTTGTTGATGCTAGTCAGCTTTCAGTGGACACCCCCCATGAGTGTCTTTCAGAACCCCTCCTAAATTGTCTGTCACTAACCGGCTCCCACCTGGTACCCAGCCCTGAACCTTAGAGACTGTCACTAACCGGCTCCCACCTGGTACCCAGCCCTGAACCTTAGACACTGTCACTAACCGGCTCCCACCTGGTACCCAGCCCTGAACCTTAGACACTGTCACTAACCGGCTTCCACCTGGTACCCAGCCCTGAACCTTAGAGACTGTCACTAACCGGCTCCCACCTGGTACCCAGCCCTGAACCTTAGAGACTGTCACTAACCGGCTCCCACCTGGTACCCAGCCCTGAACCTTAGACACTGTCACTAACCGGCTCCCACCTGGTACCCAGCCCTGAACCTTAGAGACTGTCACTAACCGGCTCCCACCTGGTACCCAACCCTGAACCTTAGACTGTCACTAACCGGCTCCCACCTGGTACCCAACCCTGAACCTTAGAGACTGTCACTAACCGGCTCCCACCTGGTACCCAGCCCTGAACCTTAGACACTGTCACTAACCGGCTCCCACCTGGTACCCAGCCCTGAACCTTAGACACTGTCACTAACCGGCTCCCACCTGGTACCCAGCCCTGAACCTTAGACACTGTCACTAACCGGCTCCCACCTGGTACCCAGCCCTGAACCTTAGAGACTGTCACTAACCGGCTCCCACCTGGTACCCAGCCCTGAACCTTAGACACTGTCACTAACCGGCTCCCACCTGGTACCCAGCCCTGAACCTTAGAGACTGTCACTAACCGGCTCCCACCTGGTACCCAACCCTGAACCTTAGAGACTGTCACTAACCGGCTCCCACCTGGTACCCAGCCCTGAACCTTAGAGACTGTCACTAACCGGCTCCCACCTGGTACCCAGCCCTGAACCTTAGAGACTGCTGTATAGAGTCATTGAACACTGGTCACTTTAATAATGTTTACATACCCACTTTATATGTATATACTGTATCCACTATAACTACTGCTGTACACACTATTTCTATTCATACACTGTCCAAACTGTCTATACACACCATCCTTTATATTTATATTCCGGACTCTGACATTGCTCGTACTGATATTTCTTAATTTTTGTATTACTCGACATTACTGCACTGTTGGAGCTAGAAAATACAAGCATTTCACTGCACCTGCGATAACATCTGAAAATCTGTGTACGCGTCCAATGAGATGTGTACGCGTCCAATGAGATGTTTACGCTACAGTGTGATAGATGTGGATGTCAAGACAGCCATGAGAGCCAATGTGGATAGCCAATGACAGAGCTGTCCTAGAGCGACCTAGTGACCGTCGTCAGGGACAGCAGCTGACCTTTGACCTCTTTTCACCACGCTGGTTATTAATCCTCCTGTTGACTTCCTGCTGCTGTCTCAGCCTGTTGCTGCTCGCTAATTAACTTTTCCTCTCTCCTCTCCTCTCCTCTCCTCTCCTCTCCTCTCCTCTCCTCTCCTCTCCTCTCCTCTCCTCTTCTCTTCCTGTCTCTCCTCTCCTCTCCTCTCCTCTCCTCTCCTCTCCTCTCCTCTCCTCTCCTCTCCTCTCCTCTCCTCTCCTCTTCCTGTCTCTCCTCTCCTCTCCTCTTCTCTTCCTGTCTCTCCTCTCCTCTCCTCTTCTCTTCCTGTCTCTCCTCTCCTCTTCTCTTCCTGTCCCTCCCCTCCTCTCCTCTCCTCTCCTCTGCTCTGCTCTGCTCTTCTCTTCTCTTCTCTTCCTGTCTCTCCTCTCCTCTTCTCTTCCTGTCTCTCCTCTCCTCTCCTCTCCTCTCCTCTCCTCTCCTCTCCTCTCCTCTCCTCTCCTCTCCTCTCCTCTCCTCTCCTCTCCTCTCCTCTCCTCTCCTCTCCTCTCCTCTCCTCTCCTCTCTCTCCTCTCACAGCAAGACATTTCATGTGAAGGTGATAGACGATGAGGAGTATGAGAAAAACAAGAACTTCTTCCTGGAGCTGGCCGAGCCTCGCATGGTAGACCTGAGCCTGCAGAAAGGTATGGTACTGACACCCTCTTCCTCCTCCTCCTCTCCCTCCTTTCACCTCTCCTCTTCCTCCTTTCCTCCCCTCATGTTTCACCCACAGGGACTCCCCTACCTTTCTCTCTCCTTTCCCTGGATGTAATAGAACTCTCCTTTTTGCATCCCGGTCACACCTTCACCCGTGTGCTTCCCATTGTCCACTTGTGTTTCCCACTGCAACAATGAAAACACTGTACATACACACCTGTAAATGGACATCCCCTGCAGCACTGTGTCCTGTGTCATAGTCCCCAATGGGCAGTAATGTAGAATAGAGGAAACTAAAGCGGTTTAATGCTCACTTCTCTTTTTTCAGTCATGTGAATTGAAGCACTGTCTTATACAAATATCCCTTTTTTTTATTTAAAAAAATAAATAAAAATAAATAAAAAAGACTTCCCAAAGGTTATAATGTAAATGAGCTGCTGGCCATTGAAGTGTGTGTGGGAGAGATGCTTGGCCATTGAAGTGTGTGTGGGAGAGATGCTTGGCCATTGAAGTGTGTGTGGGAGAGATGCTTGGCCATTGAAGTGTGTGTGGGAGAGATGCTTGGCCATTGTAGTGTGTGTGGGAGAGATGCTTGGCCATTGAAGTGTGTGTGGGAGAGATGCTTGGCCATTGAAGTGTGTGTGGGAGAGATGCTTGGCCATTGAAGTGTGTGTGGGAGAGATGCTTGGCCATTGAAGTGTGTGTGGGAGAGATGCTTGGCCATTGAAGTGTGTGTGGGAGAGATGCTTGGCCATTGAAGTGTGTGTGGGAGAGATGCTTGGCCATTGAAGTGTGTGTGGGAGAGATGCTTGGCCATTGAAGTGTGTGTGGGAGAGATGCTTGGCCATTGAAGTGTGTGTGGGAGAGATGCTTGGCCATTGAAGTGTGTGTGGGAGAGATGCTTGGCCATTGAAGTGTGTGTGGGAGAGATGCTTGGCCATTGAAGTGTGTGTGGGAGAGATGCTTGGCCATTGAAGTGTGTGTGGGAGAGATGCTTGGCCATTGAAGTGTGTGTGGGAGAGATGCTTGGCCATTGAAGTGTGTGTGGGAGAGATGCTTGGCCATTGAAGTGTGTGTGGGAGAGATGCTTGGCCATTGAAGTGTGTGTGGGAGAGATGCTTGGCCATTGAAGTGTGTGTGGGAGAGATGCTTGGCCATTGAAGTGTGTGTGGGAGAGATGCTTGGCCATTGAGGTGTGTGTGGGAGAGATGCTTGGCCATTGAAGTGTGTGTGGGAGAGATGCTTGGCCATTGAAGTGTGTGTGGGAGAGATGCTTGGCCATTGAAGTGTGTGTGGGAGAGATGCTTGGCCATTGAAGTGTGTGTGGGAGAGATGCTTGGCCATTGAAGTGTGTGTGGGAGAGATGCTTGGCCATTGAAGTGTGTGTGGGAGAGATGCTTGGCCATTGAAGTGTGTGTGGGAGAGATGCTTGGCCATTGAAGTGTGTGTGGGAGAGATGCTTGGCCATTGAAGTGTGTGTGGGAGAGATGCTTGGCCATTGAAGTGTGTGTGGGAGAGATGCTTGGCCATTGAAGTGTGTGTGGGAGAGATGCTTGGCCATTGAAGTGTGTGTGGGAGAGATGCTTGGCCATTGAAGTGTGTGTGGGAGAGATGCTTGGCCATTGAAGTGTGTGTGGGAGAGATGCTAGCAAGATGGTGTGGTGGGGAGTGGAGGGGGCAGGATCTACACACACACATACACACAGAGAGAGACATGCTAACTCACACACACACACACACACACACACACACACACAGAGGGGGCAGAATCTACACACACACACAGAGAGACATGCTAACTCACACACACACACAGAGGGGGCAGAATCTACACACACACACACAGAGACATGCTAACTCACACACACACACACACAACCACACACACACACACACACACACACACAGAGACATGCTAACACACACACACACACACACACACACACACAGAGACATGCTAACTCACACACACACACACACACACACACACACACACAGAGAGAGAGACATGCTAACACACACACACACAGAGTGAAGAATGTAACACTTCTCTGCAGCCTCCAAAGCAACACCTCATGTCTGTAAGCAGAGCTGCTACACTTGCTCTGTGTGCTACGGCTAACATACCTGATGGAAGGTATACATGTATTCAGCTATGCTACCTGATCTAAATTATCTATTCATGATGTAGGCCAAGATTACTGTAAGTTAGCATTTTCTGATTCAAAGTGTCCATTCATTCTTTAAAATACTATCTCTCTAGGTTGTTCTCCCTTGTTTTAAAGCTGTGATTTCTCTTCTGACATTTTTCTCCACCTTGACCAAGGCATAAAATTAACACCTGCCACCCGCCAAATGCAGGTAGAATGTCTATTTCACCAGCCACGTTGGCGGGTGGTCAATTTGCAGGCGTTGTTCCCGCTAAACTGAGGCGGCCACACACCTCCTGCCTCGTAGAAGAAATGCCAGGCCGCGCAGATACGCAAGAGATTGAACTTCACTGAGCTTGCCCCATTAGTTTGCAGTATATAAATCAACATTATATCAGCCCCTTTTCAATGCAACAAACCAAAACAAATCTAACTTTGCAAGATTGATTTTTGTGATTTTGTTGTAGGCAGAGCCAGAGAGCAACAGAGTAGAATTCTATTGGTGGGGGTAGCCCATGAGCGGTCTATCACTTCGGGATTGAGTGTGCTTTTCAGATCAGTTCAGATCAGAGCCACGGTGTGCACATTTGTTAATATTCTTTGCTAGTTAGACAAGTTATTAGCCCAGTTATAGATAAGTATAGGTCAGCAATGACGAGTTACTGCTTCCTACAAGAGCACAAAACGTGTAGGCTTAAGCTACATTTCAAGCTGTCTTTGAAAAACCAGTCAGTTATAAAGCTTATGTCTTAATTAAAGGGGCGGTGTTGTAATTTGAATATGCAAATAAGCCAATAGGCAGAGGGGTAGCCTACATTGTCTAATTCTCTGTATGGTAATAATAATTAATTGTATTTTGTAAAGTTGTTTCTTGCATCATACAACACAATACAATGCAATTTACAGTCAGCTATCTGGCCCATGGTGTTACAGACCAAGTAAAAAAAAATCATGAATTAATGTCAAGCCCTTCATAATGTAAAAACGTTTTTAAAAGGCTCAGGCAATGAAATCCAGGGCTTAAAAACAAAGGCGTCATCATCGTACGCTGATGATTCATGTTTTCTTTTAAATCCACAATTTGGATCCCTCCACAGCCTCATAGAGGATGTAGATAATTTTTCTAACCTCTCTGGATTACAACCAAATTATGATAAGTGTACTATATTACGTATTGGATCACTAAAAAAATACAACTTTTACATTATTCATATCCCGAAAGATAGAAATGATCTCACTACAATACATTTTAATAGAAAGTTAGCAAAAATAGATAAGATCTTGCTACCATGGAAAGGAAAATACCTGTTTATTTGCGGAAAAATCACAATGATTAACTCTTTAGTCATATCCCAGTTTACCTATTTGCTTATGGCTTTTCCTACACCTAGCGATATTAAATTATATGAGCAAAAAATATTCCATTTTATTTGGAATGGCAAGCCAGACAAAATTAAACGGGCCTATTCATATAATTAATATGAATTCGGAAGGCAGAAATGATTAAATATTAAAGCATTAGACCTCTTACTAAAGACTTCAGTCATACAAAAGTTATACTTAAATCCGAACTGGTTCTCTAGCAAATTAGTAAGAATGTCTCACCCCATGTTCAAGAAAGGCCTTTTCCCCTTTATTCAGATTACAACCTCTCACTTTTCAGTTATTTGAAAATGAAATAATCTCCAAAATATTGCTATTTTTAAAACAAGCCATAGAAAATTGGTTGCAATTTCTGTTTAATCCACCAGAAAAGACAGAACAAATATTACAACAAATGTTATGGTTAAATTCAAATATACTAATTGATTTAAAAAAACTATATTTTTTGGGGGGGGGAAATAAAAAAACGGTATACTCGTTGTAAATGATATCATAAATAGGACTGGTGCAAAGCTGTCATCAAAGCAAAGGGTGGCTATTTGAAGAATCTCAAATATAAAATATACTTTGATTTATTTAACACTTTTTTGGTTACTACATGATTCCATATGTGTTATTTTATAGTTTTGATGTCTTCACTATTATTCTACAATGTAGAAAATAGTAAAAATAAAGAAAAACCCTTGAATGGGTAGGAGTGTCCAAAATGTTGACTGGTACTGTATATTTAAAATATATATACAGTGGGGAGAACAAGTATTTGATACACTGCCGATTTTGCAGGTTTTCCTACTTACAAAGCATGTAGAGGTCTGTAATTTTATCATAGGTACACTTCAACTGTGAGAGACGGAATCTAAAACAAAAATCCAGAAAATCACATTGTATGATTTTTAAGTAATTAATTTGCATTTTATTGCATGACATAAGTATTTGATCACCTACCAACCAGTAAGAATTCCGGCTCTCACAGACCAGTTAGTTTTTCTTTAAGAAGCCCTCCTGTTCTCCACTCATTACCTGTATTAACTGCACCTGTTTGAACTTGTTACCTGTATAAAAGACATCTGTCCACACACTCAATCAAACAGACTCCAACCTCTCCACAATGGCCAAGACCAGAGAGCTGTGTAAGGACATCAGGGATACAATTGTAGACCTGCACAAGGCTGGGATGGGCTACAGGACAATAGGCAAGCAGCTTGGTGAGAAGGCAACAACTGTTGGTGCAATTATTAGAAAATGGAAGAAGTTCAAGATGACGGTCAATCATCCTCGGTCTGGGGCTCCATGCAAGATCTCACCTCGTGGGGCATCAATGATCATGAAGAAGGTGAGGGATCAGCCCAGAACTACACGGCAGGACCTGGTCAATGACCTGAAGAGAGTCTCAAAGAAAACCATTAGTAACACACTACGCCGTCATGGATTAAAATCCTGCAGCGCACGCAAGGTCCCCCTGCCAAAGCCAGCGCATGTCCAGGCCCATCTGAAGTTTGCCAATGACCATCTGGATGATCCAGAGGAGGAATGGGAGAAGGTCATGTGGTCCGATGAGACAAAAATAGAGCTTTTTGGTCTAAACTCCACTCGCCGTGTTTGGAGGAAGAAGAAGGATGAGTACAACACCAAGAACACCATCCCAACCGTGAAGCATGGAGGTGGAAACATCATTCTTTGGGGATGCTTTTCTGCAAAGGGGACAGGACGACTGCACCATATTGAGGGGAGGATGGATGGGGCCATGTATCGCGAGATCTTGGCCAACAACCTCCTTCCCTCAGTAAGAGCATTGAAGATGGGCTGTGGCTGGGTATTCCAGCATGACAACGACCTGAAACACACAGCCAGGGCAACTAAGGAGTGGCTCCGTAAGAAGCATCTCAAGGTCCTGGAGTGGCCTAGCCAGTCTCCAAACCTGAACCCAATAGAAAATCTTTGGAGGGAGCTGAAAGTCCGTATTGCCCAGCGACAGCCCCGAAACCTGAAGGATCTGGAGAAGGTCTGTATGGAGGAGTGGGCCAAAATCCCTGCTGCAGTGTGTGCAAACCTGGTCAAGACCTACAGGAAACGTATGATCTCTGTAATTGCAAACAAAGGTTTCTGTACCAAATATTAAGTTCTGCTTTTCTGATGTATCAAATACTTATGTCATGCAATAAAATGCAAATTAATTACTTAAAAATCATACAATGTGATTTTCTGGATTTTTGTTTTAGATTCCGTCTCTCACAGTTGAAGTGTACCTATGATAAAAAATTACAGACCTCTACATGCTTTGTAAGTAGGAAAATCGGCAGTGTATCAAATACTTGTTCTCCCCACTGTATATGGGGGATTGGAAATGATCCAGACAATTACATTGATGGAAACCACAATCTATCTGCAATATTAAAGCTGATCTACCCCGTATTTTTTTTAATATATATATATATATACACAGTGTCTGTATGTGTCTGTATGTGTGTACTGACAGGGTGTTTTGCTGCCAGCAGAGCCCTCCATTCCTTCAATTACACTGATGTGGTCAATACCGTTAGCACCTCTGGAGGGGTGGATATGGATGGATGGAGGCAGGGAGGGAGGGAGGCAGAGAGGGAGGGAGAAGGGAGAGGGAGGGAGAAGGGAGAGGGAGGGAGGGAGGGAGGGAGGGAGGAACGGAGGGAGGCAGGGAGGGAGGGAGAGAGAGAGAGAAGGAGGGATGGAGGCAGGGAGGGACGGAGGGAGGCTGAGAGGGAGGAGTGTGTGTGTGCATGAGAAAAAGAATAACTGCCAGTGTGTGTGTATGTGTGTTAGTGGGATTAATGCCCATCTACCCCTGCGGTAATCCTTCTCCACTCTGCCACTTTCCATTGGGATCATGTCTGCCTGGCACGGTGAGGGGGAATGTGCCAACCATCATGCCCTGAGGTTGTATCTATCAGAGGTGATTCAGATCAGGTCAGCAGCATCACAGCCAGTGGGCTAGGAGGAACTGGAGAAGGTGTGTGTGAGAGAGTGTGAGAGTGTGAGAGAGAGAGAGAGAGAGAGAGAGAGAGAGAGAGAGAGAGAGGAGAGAGAGAGAGTGTGAGAGAGAGAGAGAGAGTGTGAGAGAGAGAGAGAGTGTGAGAGAGAGAGTGAGAGAGAGAGAGAGAGAGAATTATATCGTCTTTCTTCAGGTCACAGGGTTGTATGAAGCTCATTGGCATGGTAACTATTGTGATCCTGGCCTCTGTGTTCTTTTAAAAAGTCAGTCATCATCCTGTTTGACCACTGGACCCACATTTCACCTCGAATCAG
The DNA here is from genome assembly GCF_964263955.1 of Coregonus lavaretus. Classification (NCBI taxonomy): domain Eukaryota; kingdom Metazoa; phylum Chordata; class Actinopteri; order Salmoniformes; family Salmonidae; genus Coregonus; species Coregonus lavaretus. The sequence goes on from NC_140005.1 coordinate 4,230,595, forward strand.
TCTCTTCCCCTCACTTTACTTCTTGTAGAGAAAAAGTACAATTTATCTTCAGGACAACTTAACATTGAAAGATCAAAAATAATAATATAAAAGTAAAAAATGTGTCCTCTGAATAGAATTGTTCCAGGATGATAGTTCCTATCAGGATTGAAGGACCATGAGGATGCTGTGCTGTGTAACATGGAAAGCTCAACATGACTTTGGATGTCGCAAATTAAGATAATACTAATATTGTGTGTATGAATACTCATCGGCGACCCTGGAACAATTAGGGTTAAGTGCCTTGCTCAAGGGCATATGGGCAGATATTTTACCTTGTACCACAAATTAACTTTTAAGAAGGCACACCTATTAATTGAAATGCATTCCAGGTGACTACCTCGTGAAGCTGTTTGAGAGAATGCCAAGAGTGTGCAAAGCTGTCATCAAGGCAAAGGGTGGCTATTTGAAGAATCTGAAATATAAAATATATTTTGATTTGTTTAACACTTTTCTGGTTACTACATGATTCCATATGTGTTATTTCATAGTTTTGATGTTTTCACTATTATTCTACAATGTAGAAAATAGTCAAAATAAAGATAATGAGTAGGTGTGTCCAAACTTTTGACTGGTAGTGTATGTACAGACTCAGTGAGCATAGCCTTGCTATTGAGAGAGGCCGCCGTAGGCAGACCTGGCTCTCAAGAGAAGACAGGCTATGTGCACACTGCCCACAAAATTAGGTGGAAACTGAGCTGCATTTCCTAACCTCCTGCCAAATGTATGTCCATATTAGAGACACATATTTCCCTCAGATTACACAGACCCACAAAGAATTCTAAAACAAACCCAATTTTGATAAACTCCCATATCTATTGGGTGAAATACCACAGTGTGCCATCACAGCAGCAAGATTTGTGACCTGTTGCCACAAGAAAAGGGCAACCAGTGAAGAACAAACACCATTGTAAATACAACCCATATTTATGTTGATTTATTTTCCCTTTTGTACTTTAACTATTTGCACATCGCTACAACAATGTATATAGACATAATATGACACTTGAAACGTCTCTATATAAACCTGGCACCGATGAAGATGGCGGCCTCGCGACTAGCTCTTAGGAAACTCAACGGTATTTTGTGTTTTTATGTATTTAAAAAAAAACATTATTAGCTCAGAAAGTGTTTTGTATCATTACATACAGCCGGGAAAAAGTATTGGATATCAGAGCGGCGGTAACTCACCAGCATTACGACCAGGAATACGACTTTCCCGAAGCAGATCCTTTGTTTGCTCTCCCCAGGGCAACTGAACTGATTCCAGCGGCTGACCCAAAACATCGCCGGCGGAGGAGAGGCACTCGGAGCGGCCTGCTGGTTCGACTTAAGAGGCGCGCACACCACCCACCGCTTCCAAGTATACTACTCGCTAATGTTCAGTCTTTGGATAACAAAGTCGACACGCTCAGGGCGAGGATTTCTTTCCAGAGAGACATCAGGGCCTGTAACATACTTTGTTTCACGGAAACTCTCTCTGGATATTCTGTCAAAATCGGTCCATCCAGATGGGTTCTCAGTTCATCGGGCAGACAGAAATAAATATCTCTCTGGGAAGCAGAAGGGCGGAGGTGTGTGTTTCATGATTAACCACTCATGGTGTAACTGTAGTAACATACAGGAACTCAAGTCCTTTTGTTCACCCGACCTAGAATATCTCACAATCAAATGCCGACCGTATTTTTCGGTTATAGTCACGGCCGTGTATATCCCCCCTCAAGCCGATACCACGACGGCCCTCAAAGAACTTCACTAGACTTTATGCAAACTGGAAACCACATATCCTGAGGCTGCATTTATTGTTGCTGGGGATTTTAACAAAGCAAATTTGAGGACTAGGCTGCCGAAGTTCTATCACCTTAAGACTGTTGTGTTCGGGCTGCTAAATTTCTCGACCATTGCTATTCGAACTTCCGGGATGGTTATAAGGCCCTCCCCCGCCCTCCATTCGGGCAGATCTGACCACGACTCCATTTTGCTCCTCCCTTCCTATAGGTAGAAACTCAAACAGGAAGTATCCCGTGCTAAGGACTATTCAACGCTGGTCTGACCAATCGGAATCCACGCTTCAAGATTGATCACGCGGACTGGGATATGATCAGGGCCCATGGGGGTTAGGGGTTAGGGAATATGGTGTAATTTTGGACGCATGTAGTATTTTGCTTAGATGACGGAGATTTCAAACAGATGTGTTTTATTTACTCACTAAGATATGAAGACTTCTATTACACGTTCTTCAGTAACTCCAAACAGTCTGACGTGTGAAAATATTATCCTTGTTTCTCAATAAAAGGAGAACATGATGAAGATGAGACAGAGAGAGAGAGAGGGGGGGAGAGAGAGGGAGATAGAGAGAGAGAGAGAGAGAGAGGGGGGAGAGGGAGAGAGAAGGAGCGAGCGAGAGAGATAGGGGGGAGAGAGAGGGAGAGAGAGAGAAGGAGCGAGCGAGTGAGTGAGAGAGGGTGGAGAGAGAGGGAGAGAGGGGGGAGAGAGATAGAGAGGGGGGGAGAGAGAGAGAGGGGGAGAGAGGAGGGAGAGAGAGAGGGGGGGAGGAGAGAGAGAGGGGGAGAGAGAGGGAGAGAGAGAGGGGGGAGGAGAGAGAGAGAGAGACAGCGAGAGAGACAGAGAGAGAGAATGAAAGGAGAACATGATGAAGAGGAATCTAGAAGTTGTCAGAGTGGTTCCTTAGAGGCAGAGAGGCATCAACACAGTCTCTCTCTCTCTCTTTTCTTCTGTCTCCCCTCCCTCCCATCTATCTCTCTCTCTATGTATCTCTCTCTCTCCACCCTTCCCTCCTCTCTCGCTCCCTTTCTCTCTTTCCAGGCTGTCATCTAATCATGCGGCTCAGTGGTTGACTTTTGCACCGTTATTTAGGATTTACAGTACAGCATTTAAACACACACACAGACACACACACACAAAGACACACACGCCACACAACACCTGAACTACAGGCTAATAATGATACAGTCTGACACCTGAACTACAGGCTAATTATGATACAGTCTGACACCTGAACTACAGGCTAATTATGATACAGTCTGACACCTGAACTACAGGCTAATTATGATACAGTCTGACACCTGAACTACAGGCTAATTATGATACAGTCTGACACCTGAACTACAGGCTAATTATGATACAGTCTGACACCTGACTACAGGCTAATTATGATACAGTCTGACACCTGAACTACAGGCTAATAATGATACAGTCTGACACCTGAACTACAGGCTAATAATGATACAGTCTGACACCTGAACTACAGGCTAATTATGATACAGTGAATAATGTAAAATGATCAGCAGAATCAAATATACAGGCTAATAATGATACAGTCCTCTGTAGCTCAGCTGGTAGAGCACGGCGCTTGTAACGCCAAGGTAGTGGGTTCGATCCCCGGGACCACCCCATACACAAAAATGTATGCACGCATGACTGTAAGTCGCTTTGGATAAAAGCGTCTGCTAAATGGCTTATTATTATATTATTATTATAAATCAAAGAGCTTCAAATGGTGCAGCTAGGACTGGAACTACAGAGGGACCTGAGAGGGATATATTCACCAACCAGCTAGTCTCTTACATGGAGCTCAGTTTCTATATCTATCCTATGGGCTCTGGTCAAAGGTATCGCACTATATAAGGAATAGGGAACTGAGAGGGATATATTCACCAACCAGCTAGTCTCTTACATGGAGCTCAGTTTCTATATCTATCCTATGGGCTCTGGTCAAAGGTATCGCACTATATAAGGAATAGGGAACTGAGAGGGATATATTCACCAACCAGCTAGTCTCTTACATGGAGCTCAGTTTCTATATCTATCCTATGGGCTCTGGTCAAAGGTATCGCACTATATAAGGAATAGGGAACTGAGAGGGATATATTCACCAACCAGCTAGTCTCTTACATGGAGCTCAGTTTCTATATCTATCCTATGGGCTCTGGTCAAAGGTATCGCACTATATAAGGAATAGGGAACTGAGAGGGATATATTCACCAACCAGCTAGTCTCTTACATGGAGCTCAGTTTCTATATCTATCCTATGGGCTCTGGTCAAAGGTATCGCACTATATAAGGAATAGGGTGCAATTTGAGGGAATAGGGTTCAATTTGAGGGAATAGGGTTCAATTTGAGGGAATAGGGTGCCATTTGGGACACTGACTCTGTAACTATGCTAGAGCTTTGGAATAGACAGAGATTGAGCACACACACACACACACCACACACACACACACACACACACACACACACACACACACACACACACACACACACACACACATGTCCTTCCTTCCTCCTCTCTCCTCTCTCATGTCCTTCCTACATCCTCTCTCCTTCCTCCTCTCTCCTTCCTCCTCTCTCCTCTCTCATGTCCTTCCTTCCTCCTCTCTCCTCCCTCCTCTCTCCTCTCTCCTCTCTCCTCTCTCCTCTCTCATGTTCCTTCCCCTTCCTTCCTCCTCTCTCCTCTCTCATGTCCTTCCTACATCCTCTCTCCTCTCTCCTCTCCTTCCTCCTCTCTCCTCTCTCCTTCCTCCTCTCTCCTCTCTCATGTCTTCCTACATCCTCTCTCCTCTCTCCTCTCCTTCCTCCTCTCTCCTCTCTCCTCTCCTTCCTCCTCTCTCCTCTCTCATGTTCCTTCCCCTTCCTTCCTCCTCTCTCCTCTCTCATGTCCTTCCTACATCCTCTCTCCTTCCTCCTCTCTCCTCTCTCATGTCCTTCCTTCCTCCTTCCTCCTCTCTCCTCTCCTCTCTCCTTCCTCCTCTCTCCTCTCTCCTTCCTCCTCTCTCCTCTCTCATGTCCTTCCTTCCTCCTCTCTCCTCTCTCCTCTCTCATGTCCTTCCTCCTCTCTCCTCTCTCCTCTCTCATGTCCTTCCTCCTCTCTCCTCTCTCCTCTCTCATGTCCTTCCTCCTCTCTCCTCTCTCCTCTCTCCTTCCTCCTCTCTCCTCTCTCCTCTCCTCTCCTTCCTCCTCTCTCCTCTCTCCTCTCCTCTCCTTCCTCCTCTCTCCTCTCTCCTCTCCTCTCCTTCCTCCTCTCTCCTCTCTCCTCTCTCATGTCCTTCCTCCTCTCTCCTCTCTCCTCTCTCATGTCCTTCCTCCTCTCTCCTCTCTCCTCTCTCATGTCCTTCCTCCTCTCTCCTCTCTCCTCTCTCCTTCCTCCTCTCTCCTCTCTCCTCTCCTCTCCTTCCTCCTCTCTCCTCTCTCCTCTCCTTCCTCCTCTCTCCTCTCTCATGTCCTTCCTACATCCTTCCTCCTCTCTCCTCTCTCCTCTCTCCTCTCCTTCCTCCTCTCTCCTCTGTCCTTTCTCTCACCCTCCTGCTCTGTCTCTCCACAGCACTGTTACTAGCTGAAGGTAAGTTGTATTCTCTGTCTCTCTGTCTCCTGTTGCTATGGTTTGAGTAGAGATTGGAGGGTCCAGTCCTTCCCTGTGTGATGCATACTGGTCTGGTTTGTGTCTGTCCTAATGTACGAGAATGTTAGAGATTATTAGAAACACTAGAGAATGTTAGAGAACGTTAGATGTTAGATAATGTTAGAGAATATTAGAGAACGTTAAATAATGTTAGATAATGTTAGAGAACATTAGATCATGTTAGAGAACGTTAGATAATGTTAGAGAATGTTAGAGAACGTTAGACAAC
>NC_140005.1:4236482-4260856 GCF_964263955.1 Coregonus lavaretus
AAAAACCATTTGGAAACAACTGCTTGCAGTTCTGAGCCAACCTGGATACTAAGGAGATCCTGAGGGAAATCGACGAGTATCAACAGCTTTATGCTATGGAGGAACAACATAATCCATCGTGGAAAGATCCGGTCTCACAAAATAACTCTAACCCGAACTCATGACTTCCTCCGAAGCTGCCTCATTTTACTTTTTTTTTTTCTTCTCCTTGTTCGGGCAGGCTTCGGCGTTCGTCGTCACCGGCCTTCTAGCCACTGCCGCTCCTCATCTCATCATTCCATTTGTTTTGTCTTGTTTATTACACACACCTGGTTCATATCCCCTCACCAGTACCTGTATAAGTGTTCCCTCTGCCCCCCTTGTCTTTTGTGTGTAATTGTTTATTATAGAGGTGGACTATAGCTCGGTGGAGCTCTTTTGTTTTGTGTATCGCCGGGATATTCACCCGTGTGCTTTGTTGTTTTCCAGTGCACCGTATTTCTGCACTGGATTGTTTTACGCACTGCTGCGTACCGCTGTGTTCCAGAATAAACCTTTTATTCTGTGATTTACCCTCCTGCGCCTGGACTCCTTCTAAATCACTCATCACAGACAGATTCATCTACAGACACCGGACGATTTACTTACCGTTGAAGTAGAGGCTGGTGCTCTGGCTGGAATCCGTGCAACACTTGAAAAGTTGCTTTGAGGAGGTAGCAGGGCTGAGGAGGTAGCAGGGCTGAGGAGGTAGCAGGGCTGAGGAGGTAGCAGGGCTGAGGAGGTAGCAGGGCTGAGGGGGGAGTTTGGAGTTTAGTCACAGTGAAATTCTCACGCTCCAAGGAAAGAACAAGGCCCTCACAGCCAAGGTAAAAACCCTCGATTCCAACATGGATTGTCTACTCGGGGAAAACAGGCTGATGAAGGAGTTGCTACTAAGACATTACAAGCCCGTAGCATGTGTGAAAATCTAATATTTTCTGGGAATTCCTGAGGAGCTGATCAGAGAGTTCATGCAATCCGCCTTGAAACATCCTCTAGAGACTGTAAAATAAGGTGGCTTTACACCGAGTGCGCAGACTCGGAGCTCGGAGCGACAAGACCAAGGGTCCCGACCTATCTCACTACCAACAAAAGGAGCTGATCAAAAGCAGGGGAAGGGAGCTTAAAGGGACCAAATTCGGTTCTCAATGACCAATTTCCCCGGGAGATAAACGAACGTCGCAAGAGGCTGTATCCTGTACAGAGACAACAGAGGGAGAGATAAGAGGCTGTATCCTGTACAGAGACAACAGAGGGAGAGATAAGAGGCTGTATCCTGTACAGAGACAACAGAGGGAGAGATAAGAGGCTGTATCCTGTACAGAGACAACAGAGGGAGAGATAAGAGGCTGTATCCTGTACAGAGACAACAGAGGGAGAGATAAGAGGCTGTATCCTGTACAGAGAAAACAGAGGGAGAGATAAGAGGCTGTATCCGGGAACAGAGACAACAGAGGGAGAGATAAGAGGCTGTATCCTGTACAGAGACAACAGAGGGAGAGATAAGAGGCTGTATCCTGTACAGAGACAACAGAGGGAGAGATAAGAGGCTGTATCCTGTACAGAGACAACAGAGGGAGAGATAAGAGGCTGTATCCTGTACAGAGACAACAGAGGGAGAGATAAGAGGCTGTATCCGGGAACAGAGACAACAGAGGGAGAGATAAGAGGCTGTATCCTGTACAGAGACAACAGAGGGAGAGATAAGAGGCTGTATCCTGTACAGAGACAACAGAGGGAGAGATAAGAGGCTGTATCCTGTACAGAGACAACAGAGGGAGAGATAAGAGGCTGTATCCTGTACAGAGACAACAGAGGGAGAGATAAGAGACTGTATCCTGTACAGAGACAACAGAGGGAGAGGGGTAAGAGACTGTATCCTGTACAGAGACAACAGAGGGAGAGGGGTAAGAGACTGTATCCTGTACAGAGACAACAGATGGAGAGATAAGAGGCTGTATCCTGTACAGAGACAACAGAGGGAGAGATAAGAGACTGTATCCTGTACAGAGACAACAGAGGGAGAGATAAGAGGCTGTATCCTGTACAGAGACAACAGAGGGAGAGATAAGAGGCTGTATCCTGTACAGAGGGGGAGAGATAAGAGGCTGTATCCTGTACAGAGACAACAGAGGGAGAGATAAGAGGCTGTATCCTGTACAGAAACAACAGAGGGAGAGATAAGAGGTTGTATCCTGTACAGAGACAACAGAGGGAGAGATAAGAGACTGTATCCTGTACAGAGACAACAGAGGGAGAGATAAGAGACTGTATCCTGTACAGAGACAACAGAGGGAGAGATAAGAGGCTGTATCCTGTACAGAGGGGGAGAGATAAGAGACTGTATCCTGTACAGAGACAACAGAGGGAGAGATAAGAGGCTGTATCCTGTACAGAGACAACAGAGGGAGAGATAAGAGACTGTATCCTGTACAGAGACAACAGAGGGAGAGATAAGAGACTGTATCCTGTACAGAGACAACAGAGGGAGAGAGATAAGAGGCTGTATCCTGTACAGAGACAACAGAGGGAGAGAGATAAGAGGCTGTATCCTGTACAGAGACAACAGAGGGAGAGATAAGAGGCTGTATCCTGTACAGAGGGGGAGAGATAAGAGACTGTATCCTGTACAGAGACAACAGAGGGAGAGATAAGAGGCTGTATCCTGTACAGGCAACAGAGGGAGAGATAAGAGACTGTATCCTGTACAGAGACAACAGAGGGAGAGATAAGAGACTGTATCCTGTACAGAGACAACAGAGGGAGAGATAAGAGGCTGTATCCTGTACAGAGACAACAGAGGGAGAGATAAGAGGTTGTATCCTGTACAGAGACAACAGAGGGAGAGATAAGAGGCTGTATCCTGTACAGAGACAACAGAGGGAGAGATAAGAGGCTGTATCCTGTACAGAGACAACAGAGAGAGAGATAAGAGACTGTATCCTGTACAGAGACAACAGAGGGAGAGATAAGAGGCTGTATCCTGTACAGAGACAACAGAGGGAGAGATAAGAGGCTGTATCCTGTACAGAGACAACAGAGAGAGAGATAAGAGACTGTATCCTGTACAGAGACAACAGAGGGAGAGATAAGAGGCTGTATCCTGTACAGAGACAACAGAGGGAGAGATAAGAGGCTGTATCCTGTACAGAGACAACAGAGGGAGAGGGGTAAGAGACTGTATCCTGTACAGAGACAACAGATGGAGAGATAAGAGGCTGTATCCTGTACAGAGACAACAGAGGGAGAGATAAGAGACTGTATCCTGTACAGAGACAACAGAGGGAGAGATAAGAGGCTGTATCCTGTACAGAGACAACAGAGGGAGAGATAAGAGGCTGTATCCTGTACAGAGACAACAGAGGGAGAGATAAGAGGCTGTATCCTGTACAGAGACAACAGAGGGAGAGATAAGAGGCTGTATCCTGTACAGAGACAACAGAGGGAGAGATAAGAGGCTGTATCCGGGAACAGAGACAACAGAGGGAGAGATAAGAGACTGTATCCTGTACAGAGACAACAGAGGGAGAGATAAGAGGCTGTATCCTGTACAGAGACAACAGAGGGAGAGATAAGAGGCTGTATCCTGTACAGAGACAACAGAGGGAGAGATAAGAGGCTGTATCTTGTACAGAGACAACAGAGGGAGAGATAAGAGGTTGTATCCTGTACAGAGACAACAGAGGGAGAGATAAGAGGCTGTATCCTGTACAGAGACAACAGAGGGAGAGGGGAAAGAGGCTGTATCTTGTACAGAGACAACAGAGGGAGAGATAAGAGGTTGTATCCTGTACAGAGACAACAGAGGGAGAGATAAGAGGCTGTATCCTGTACAGAGACAACAGAGGGAGAGATAAGAGGCTGTATCCTGTACAGAGACAACAGAGGGAGAGATAAGAGGCTGTATCCTGTACAGAGACAACAGAGGGAGAGATAAGAGGCTGTATCCTGTACAGAGACAACAGAGGGAGAGATAAGAGGCTGTATCCTGTACAGAGACAACAGAGGGAGAGATAAGAGGCTGTATCCTGTACAGAGACAACAGAGGGAGAGATAAGAGACTGTATCCTGTACAGAGACAACAGAGGGAGAGATAAGAGACTGTATCCTGTACAGAGACAACAGAGGGAGAGATAAGAGACTGTATCCTGTACAGAGACAACAGAGGGAGAGATAAGAGGCTGTATCCTGTACAGAGGCAACAGAGGGAGAGATAAGAGGCTGTATTCTGTACAGAGACAACAGAGGGAGAGGGGAAAGCGTGCCTTTATAGACGGACAGTTCTTCTGAGACAGCTCCATAACACCATGGCTCTACTAAATTCTACGGGGATGTCAGGGCACGGGAAATAAATTATGGGACCTGTAAAAATATCTGAACACTATGAAGTTGATATGAGCACACACGCACTCAATTACACGCTCGCATACACATATGGACGCATACACACACACACACACACACACACACACACTTGATCTCTCTCTCTTCTCTCCCTCTCTCCCCTCTCTCTCTATTGTCGAGAACTTTTCTATAATTTAATATTTTTTGTTTGTCTTTGTCTTCAATGTCTTTGTCTACATGTTTATCTATGTTTACAACAAGCAATGGGAAGATATCAGAACAGGGACGTTGGGGAACAATAAGATATTGTACGGGACATATATGTACTGTAGTGAAGCCGTCTCTATACAGTGAGGGAAAAAAAGTATTTGATCCCCTGCTGATTTTGTACGTTTACCCACTGACAAAAAAATGATCAGTCTATAATTTTAATGGTAGGTTTAATTGAACAGTGAGAGACAGAATAACAACAACAAAATCCAAAAAAACGCATGTCAAAAATGTTATAAATTGATTTGCATTTTAATTAGGGAAATAAGTATTTGACCCCCTCTCAATCAGAAAGATTTCTGGCTCCCAGGTGTCTTTTATACAGGTAACGAGCTGAGATTAGGAGCACACTCTTAAAGGGAGTGCTCCTAATCTCAGCTTGTTACCTGTATAAAAGACACCAGTCCACAGAAGCAATCAATCAATCAGATTCCAAACTCTCCACCATGGCCAAGACCAAAGAGCTCTCCAAGGATGTCAGGGACAAGATTGTAGACCTACACAAGGCTGGAATGGGCTACAAGACCATCGCCAAGCAGCTTGGTGAGAAGGTGACAACAGTTGGTGCAATTATTCGCAAATGGAAGAAACACAAAATAACTGTCAATCTCCCTCGGCCTGGGGCTCCATGCAAGATCTCACCTCGTGGAGTTGCAATGATCATGAGAACGGTGAGGAATCAGCCCAGAACTACATGGGAGGATCTTGTCAATGATTTCAAGGCAGCTGGGACCATAGTCACCAAGAAAACAATTGGTCACACACTACGCCGTGAAGGACTGAAATCCTGCAGCGCCCGCAAGGTCCCCCTGCTCAAGAAAGCACATATACAGGCCCGTCTGAAGTTTGCCAATGAACATCTGAATGATTCAGAGGAGAACTGGGTGAAAGTGTTGTGGTCAGATGAGACCAAAATCGAGCTCTTTGGCATCAACTCAACTCGCCGTGTTTGGAGGAGGAGGAATGCTGCCTATGACCCCATGAACACCATCCCCACCGTCAAACATGGAGGTGGAAACATTATGCTTTGGGGGTGTTTTTCTGCTAAGGGGACAGGACAACTTCACCGCATCAAAGGGACGATGGACGGGGCCATGTACCGTCAAATCTTGGGTGAGAACCTCTTTCCCTCAGCCAGGGCATTGAAAATGGGTCGTGGATGGATATTCCAGCATGACAATGACCCAAAACACACGGCCAAGGCAACAAAGGAGTGGCTCAAGAAGAAGCACATTAAGGTCCTGGAGTGGCCTAGCCAGTCTCCAGACCTTAATCTCATAGAAAATCTGTGGAGGAAGCTGAAGGTTCGAGTTGCCAAACGTCAGCCTCGAAACCTTAATGACTTGGAGAAGATCTGCAAAGAGGAGTGGGACAAAATCCCTCCTGAGATGTGTGCAAACCTGGTGGCCAACTACAAGAAACGTCTGACCTCTGTGATTGCCAACAAGGGTTTTGCCACCAAGTACTAAGTCATGTTTTTCAGAGGGGTCAAATACTTATTTCCCTCATTAAAATGCAAATCAATTCATAACATTTTTGACATGCGTTTTTCTGGATTTTTTTGTTGTTATTCTGTCTCTCACTGTTCAAATAAACCTACCATTAAAATTATAGTCTGATCATGTCTTTGTAAGTGGGCAAACGTACAAAATCAGCAGGGGATCAAATACTTTTTTCCCTCACTGTAGTAATGCAAGGTCTCTCTTCATGATCATGTGAAACGTCAATTACTATCGAAATGCTGGGATGTGTTTTTCTACGAAAATTATGTTAAATGTAATTATGATGCAACTACGATGCAACTATGATGGTGATACGATATGGATTACAATTATCATCCTGAATATTAAGGGTCTGCTCACTTCATGTTGCACACATAGACACTCTACCATGCAAATGATCTGGGTTATTATTTATTTTGGACATCACACATTATAGTCTAACTCTTATCCAGACATCACACACACTCTCACTAAATCACATCCAATATCATACACACATCAACCTACTCAGATCCATAGGTCCTCTGTATATTATCATACACACTCTCACTAAATCACATCCAATATCAACACACATCAACCTACTCAGATCCATAGGTCCTCTGTATATTATCATACACACTCTCACTAAATCACATCCAATATCAACACACATCAACCTACTCAGATCCATAGGTCCTCTGTATATTATCATACACACTCTCACTAAATCACATCCAATATCAACACACATCAACCTACTCAGATCCATAGGTCCTCTGTATATTATCACACACACCCTCACTAAATCACATCCAATATCAACACACATCAACCTACTCAGATCCATAGGTCCTCTGTATATTATCACACACACCCTCACTAAATCACATCCAATATCAACACACATCAACATACTCAGATCTACTGCACACATGTCTTGACTAAATGTTCTAATATCTTGCTCACAGGCAAACAGGCAAGGGAATAAAAATATATATTGCTTGAACCTGTTTCTTGAAATTCTGAACATCAGTCATTTAAAAATCTCTAATATTGACCGTCATAATATTTCTTATGGCAGTAACTTTACAAGCACTAATTATGGTTAATTTAGACTGAGAATAGTATCTAGTTATGGTAAGGGTTGAAATAAGTATAGCCAGTTATAATTGTAACGGTTTATCAGATTATTAAAAAAAAGAAGATCAGTCTTTACGTGGCTAAAAGAAAAGGAATATAACATATACTGTTTACAGGAAACTCACTCTACATCCTTAGATGAAGTTGCGTGGGAAAAGGAATTGGGTGGTGAAATCATTTTCTGTCATGGACAAAGGAACTCAAAAAGTGTGATGATATTAATTAACAAAAATGTTGATCTGAATGTGCAAATAGTCAGGAATGATTCGCAAAGGAAGGTGGATCTTTTTGAATATGAAAGTGGATGAAAAACAGATTTGGCTCATTAATCTATATGGTCCAAATAAGAATGATCCATACTTCTTCAAAAATATTTATACCAATTTATTGAACTTACAGGCAACAAACGATAAAATCGTTATGGTGGGAGTACCTCAATGGACCGTAAAGGAAATCACTCTACAAACTATCATCACCGTGCCCTTAAGGAAATCACACATATTATGGACACATTAGAAATAATGGATATTTGGAGAATAAAAACCCCCGACCTAGTGAGATATACATGGAGGAGACTTAATCAAGCTAGTCGTCTTCACTACTTTCTTGTCTCTTTCTCTCTTGCATCAAAGGTTAAAAAAAGTATTAATAGGAGACAGAATGTGATCGGATCATCATCTAATTGGCCTTCACATAACTCTTACAGAATTTCCACGTGGACGGGGATATTGGAAATGTAATTAAAGTTTACTGGAGGACAATTTATTTTTAACTAAGACAAAATCATTTATAACTGAATTTTTCCAGTACAGTAAATCTTATTGTTTCGGATACCTTTAAAATGTACCTTCAGAGGTCATTCAATTCAATATTCATCAATAATAGAAAAGCAGTTTCACAAGGGAAATATATGAACTAATAGTACAGGTAGATAGCAATACAAACGATACTACAGAGATACAGAATAAGTTAGAGGAAAAACAAAAAAAACTGGAGGAACTTATTCAAGAACGATCTAATGTAATCTATTACAAAAATAAAGCAAACTGGATGGAATATGGAGAAAAATGCACCAAATTCTTCAACACAGGAACGCTACCAAAAATAATTTGCAGAAACTCTATGATTCTTTGAATTATATTTTAAAAGAGGAAGCAAAATATTTTAAGCAGATAATTCTCTTTTCCGTCTCATCCTCACCCTCTGAATGACGATTACTGTAAGGAATAATTTCCAAATAATAAAAAAAATTGAAAATTAACAAATGTACAAAAAGATCAGTTCGAAGGCCAAATTACAGAGGAATATGTTTTTGAGGCTATTATATTCTTTCAGTCTGGGAAAACCCCAGGTACCTGGTAGAGGTGTATCAAGCCTTTTTTGATATACTCAAAGCTCCATTGTTAGCTTGTTTTAACTACTCCTATAGAAATGGTAGTCTGTCAGGTACTCAGCAGGAAGGTCTAATTACTGCTGAGTGGCGCAGCGGTCTAAGGCACTGCATCTCAGTGCTAGAGGCGTCACTACAGACCCTGGTTCAATTCCAGGCTGTATCACAACCGGCCGTGATTGGGTGTCCCATAGGGCGGCGCACAATTGGCGCTAAATAAGAATTAACTGACTTAACTGACTTGCCTAGTTAAATAAAGGTTAAATAAATAAATACATAAATAATAATAATTTCATTATTATTAAAACTGGAGGCCTCTTACACTTCCATGTTGTGATGCAAAAATACTAGCAAAATGCATAGAACTCAGAATTAAAAAGGTTTTACCAGGTATTGTTCATCCTGATCAGACAGGTTTTTTACATGGAAGATACATTGGAGATAATATATGACAACTACTAGAAATAATAATAGAACAACATGAAACATCTAAGAAGCCAGGCCTGGTATTTACAGCGGATTTTGAAAAGGCCTTTGATAAAGGAAGACTAGATTTTATTTATAAATGCCTGGATTGTTTCAATATCGGATTCTCTTATAAAATGGGTAAAAGTAATGTATAGCAAACCCAGGTGTAAAATAGTAAATAGTGGCTACTTCTCAGAGAGTTTTGAATTGTCAAGAGGAGTTAAACAAGGGTGTCCGCTGTCACCATATCTATTTATTGTGGCCATCGAAATGCTAGCTATTAAAATCAGATTAAATAACAACATTAGAGGATTAGAAATCCAAGGCTTAAAAACAAAGGTGTCCATGTATGCCGATGACTCAAGTTTTATATTAAGTCCGCAAGCTAGATCCCTGCAAAGTCCCATTGAAGATCTACATAACTTTTCTGGACTCTCTGGACTAAAACCTAATTATATGATAAGTGTACAATATTACGTATTGGATCTTTAAAAAATACAACTTTTACATTACCCTGTAGTTTTCCTATACAATGGGCTGACGGTGAAGTAGACATACTTGGTATTCATATCACAAAATATGTAAATGAGCTCTCCATGATGAATTTCAATAGAAAACTTGTAAAAATAGAGAAGATCCTGCAACCATGGAGAGGTAAATACCTGTCTATTTATGGAGAATTTTCCCTGATTAACTCCTTAGTCATATCTCAGTTTACTCACTTACTTATGGCGCTGCCTACTCCCGATGATTCGTTTTTGAAATCATATAAGCAAAAGATATTTCGCTTTATCTGGGATGCTAAACCAGACAAAATAAAGCGTGCCTATCTATATAATGGATATGAACTGGGTGGGTTGAGATTATTACATATAAAAGCACTACACCTCTCTCTAAAAGCTTCACTTATCCAAAAGTTATCCCTAAATGGTTCTCAAGTAGATTACTACTTTTTCTAAGTATCTCTCTTTTTCAAACAAGAATTGCAGAGCTGGCTACAAAAGATGGAACAAAAATTAGAAACAAATATTATGGCTGAACTTAAATGTGCTGGTTGACAAAAGACCTGTATTTATGGAAAATATGTTTGAAAAGTGTATTTTGTTTTTAAATGACATTGTAAATTGGAATGGTAGAGTTATGTCTTTCATGGAGTTATCAGAATTGTATGGGAAGGTCTGCTCAAACCAAGATTCCAACCAATTGAATACAGAATTACCCCAAAATGGAGGAGGCAGGGGGCAGCGGGAGGAGGTAGGGAACTGGTCTGTCAGCCCAATATAAAGGATCAAGGGAGGAGGTAGGGAACTGGTCTGTCAGCCCAATATAAAGGATCAAGGGAGGAGGTAGGGAACTGGTCTGTCTGCCCAATATAAAGGATCAAGGGAGGAGGTAGGGAACTGGTCTGTCAGCCCAATATAAAGGATCAAGGGAGGAGGTAGGGAACTGGTCTGTCTGCCCAATATAAAGGATCAAGGGAGGAGGTAGGGAACTGGTCTGTCTGCCCAATATAAAGGATCAAGGGAGGAGGTAGGGAACTGGTCTGTCTGCCCAATATAAAGGATCAAAACTGGCAGAGGAATAAAAATAGCATAAATAGGAAAGTATAGCAGTTTCATTTGAGGACCAGGATGTTGACAGCTGTGCCATACAGAGATGTTTGATGTACCGATTCCATGGCACAGGGTGTATGAGTTGATATATAAAATGACACAAATCAAATCAAAATGTGTTTTTGCCACATGCGCCGAATACAACAGGTGTAGACATTACAGTGAAATGCTTACTTACAAGTCCTTAACCAACAATGCATTTTTTAAATTTATTTTTTACGAATAAAAGCAAATAACTAAAGAGCAGCAGTAAAATATAATAACAGTAGGGAGGCTATATATACAGGGGGGTACCGGTGCAGAGTCAATGTGCGGGGGCACCGGCTAGCTGAGGTAATTGAGGTAATATGTACATGTGGGTAGAGTTAAAGTGACTATGCATAAATAATAAACAGAGTGTCAGCAGCGTAAAAGAGGGGAGGGGGGGGGCAGTGCAAATAGTCCGGGTAGCCATGATTAGCTGTTCAGGAGTCTTATGGCTTGGGGGTAGAAGCTGTTAAGGAGCCTGTTGGACCTAGACTTGGCGCCCTGGTACCGCTTGCCATGCGGTAGCAGAGAGAACAGTCTATGACTAGGGTGGCTGGAGTCTTGGACAATTTTGAGGGCCTTCCTCTGACACTTCCTGGTATAGAGGTCCTGGATGGCTGGAAGCTTGGCCGGTGTAGTACGATTCAATCTTAGTCCGGTATTGACTCTTTGCCTGTTTGATGGTTCGTCGGAGGGCATAGCGGGATTTCTTAGACGCGTCCGGGTTAGAGTCCCACTCCTTGAAAGCGGCAGCTCTACCCTTTAGCTCAGTGCGGATGTTGCCTGTAATCCATGGCTTCTGGTTGGGGTATGTACGTACGGTCACTGTTGGGATGACGTCATCGATGCACTTATTGATGAAGCCGGTGACTGATGTGGTGTACTCCTCAATGCTATCTGAAGAATCCCGGAACATATTCCAGTCTGTGCTAGCATTACAGTCCTGTATCTTAGCATCCGCGTCATCTGACAACTTCTGTATTGAGCGAGTCACTGGTGCTTCCTGCTTTAGTTTTTGCTTATAAGCAGGAATCAGGAGGATAGAGTTATGGTCAGATTTGCCAAATGGAGGGCGAGGGAGAGCTTTGTATGCGTCTCTGTGTGTGGAGTAAAGGTGGTCTAGAGTTTTTTTTTCCTCTGGTTGCACATTTAACATGCTGGTAGATATTAGGTAGAACGGATTTAAGTTTCCCTGCATTAAAGTCCCCGGCCACTAGGAGCGCTGCCTCTGGATGAGCGTTTTCCTGTTTACTTATGGCCTTATACAGCTCAATGAGTGCAATCTTAATGCCAGCATCGGTTTGTGGTGGTAGATAGACAGCTACGAAAATATAGATGAAAAGTCTCTTGGTAAATAGTGTGGTCTTCAGCTTATCATGAGATACTCTACCCTAGGCGAGCAAAACCTCGAGATGTCCTTAGTATTGGATTTTGTGCACCAGCTGTTGTTTACAAATATACACAGACTGCCACCCCTTGTCTTACCGGAGTCAGCCGTTCTATCATGCCGACGTAGCGTATATTCTGTCAGCTGTATGTTGCCCATGTCGTCGTTCAGCCACGACTCGGTGAAACATAAGATATTACCGTTTTTAATGTCCCGTTGGTAGGATAACCGTAATCGTAGGTCGTCCAATTTGTTTTCAAGTGATTGAACATTGGCTAATAGGATTGATGGAAGAGGCAGTTTACTCGCTCGCCGTCGGATCCTTACAAGGCACCCCGACCTACGTCCACGATATCTCCGTCTCGTTCTCATGCGAATGACGGGGATTTGGGCCTTGTCGGGTGTCTGTGGGATATCCTTCGCGTCCGACTCATTGAAGAAAAAATCTTCATTCAATACGAGGTGAGTAATTGCTGTCCTGATATCCAGAAGCTCTTTTTGGTCATAAGAGACGGTGGCAGAAACATTATGTACAGAATAAATTACAAATAATGCGAAAAAACACACATAATAGTACAATTGGTTAGAGGGCTGTAAAACGGCAGCCATCTTTCCGGCGCCTTTCACATTTCAGCTCAAATTATTTTACACAATTCTTGCCACCAACAAAATGTTGCATATTTGGGGCATACAATCATCACAGCTCTGCAGATTTTGTGTGAGGATACAGAATCAATAGACCATTTGTTTTGGTGTTGCCCTCAGGTAGCCTGCTTCTGGTCTCAAGTTCAGGAATGGCTAAAAATGCATAAAATTGATCTAAAATTGAAAATAGTATTGTTGGGAGATCTGGAGAGACCTTGTCAGTCAATTACTAATATAATAATACTCTTAGTAAAAGTATTTATCTTGAACTCGCAATCTGTGGATTCTATTCGATCAGATAAATTCAAATTGTATGTTGAACATCACAGCATAGTTGAAAGATATATGGTGCGTAGAGATCCGAAGAGGGTGGCCAGCAGAAATAGGTGGGATGGGCTGAGGGAGGCTGAGGGGTGGCCAGCAGAGATAGGTGGGATGGGCTGAGGGAGGCTGAGGGGTGGCCAGCAGAGATAGGTGGGATGGGCTGAGGGAGGCTGAGGGTTGGGTTGTGGAATTGGAGACAAGTGGGAGCGGAGTTGCTGGGTTGAGGATAGAATGATGGTCAAAAGATAAAAGTCAAAAAATTAAGTCAAAATAAAACATAACAAAAAGTATGTTTGAATGACACTGAGGGGCAGTGTTGTTACAGCTAATGCCTGTTTGCCTGAGGCTGATGCCGTGCAGGTGTTTCTACACATGCATATACACACACTCTCATTCAAATGCACACACGTGCACATACACGGACACACACACACACGTAAATAGTGCCATACATGGAATCAAACGTATTCAGTTGGCCTTGCTGTTGTCCTTGATGTCTTTTGTTTTTTGTTGTTTTCTGTTTTCCTTTGTCTTTCTCTTTTTTGTATTTTGTTCATTTTGTTGGTTTTTGATACATTATTTAATTTTTCTCAGGGTGGGGGAGGAGGGGACTGTGGGGAGGAGGAGACTGTGGGGAGGAGGGGACTGTGGGGAGGAGGAGACTGTGGGGAGGAGGGGACTGTGGGGGGGAGGGGACTGTGGGGAGGAGGGGACTGTGGGGAGGGGGGGACTGTGGGGAGGGGGAGACTGTGTGGAGGAGGAGACTGTGTGGAGGAGGAGACTGTGGGGAGGAGGAGACTGTATGGAGGAGGAGACTGTGGGGAGGAGGGACTGTGTGGAGGAGGAGACTGTGGGGAGGAGGAGACTGTGTGGAGGAGGAGTCTGTGGGGAGGAGGGGACTGTGTGGAGGAGGAGACTGTGGGGAGGAGGAGACTGTGTGGAGGAGGGGACTGTGGGGAGGAGGGGACTGTGGGGAGGAGGAGACTGTGTGGAGGAGGGGACTGTGGGGAGGAGGAGACTGTGGGGAGGAGGAGACTGTGGGGAGGGGGGACTGTGGGGAGGGGGAGACTGTGGGGAGGAGGGGACTGTGTGGAGGAGGAGACTGTGGGGAGGAGGGGACTGTGGGGAGGAGGAGACTGTGTGGAGGAGGGGCGGGGGAGGAGGAGACTGTGGGGAGGAGGAGACTGTGGGGAGGAGGAGACTGTGGGCAGGGGGGGACTGTGGGGAGGGGGAGACTGTGGGGAGGGGGGGACTGTGGGGAGGAGGGGACTGTGGGGAGGAGGGGATTGTGTGGAGGAGGAGACTGTGGGGAGGAGGGGACTGTGGGGAGGAGGAGACTGTGGGGAGGAGGAGACTGTGGGGAGGGGGGGACTGTGGGGAGGGGGAGACTGTGGGGAGGGGGGGACTGTGGGGGGGAGGGGACTGTGGGGAGGGGGGGACTGTGGGGAGGGGGAGACTGTGGGGAGGGGGGGACTGTGGGGAGGAGGGGACTGTGGGGAGGAGGGGACTGTGTGGAGGAGGGGACTGTGGGGAGGAGGGGACTGTGTGGAGGAGGAGACTGTGGGGAGGAGGGGACTGTGGGGAGGAGGGGACTGTGGGGAGGGGGGACTGTGGGGAGGAGGAGACTGTGGGGAGGAGGGGACTGTGGGGGGGAGGGGACTGTGGGGAGGGTGGGGAGGGGTCTTGGACTTGAACACCTTGGTAGGTCAAAGCTGTGTACTTGAACACCTTGGTAGGTCAAAGCTGTGTACTTGAACACCTTGGTAGGTCAAAGCTGTGTACTGGAACACCTTGGTAGGTCAAAGCTGTGTACTTGAACACCTTGGTAGGTCAAAGCTGTGTACTGGAACACCTTGGTAGGTCAAAGCTGTGTACTTGAACACCTTGGTAGGTCAAAGCTGTGTACTGGAACACCTTGGTAGGTCAAAGCTGTGTGCTGGAACACCTTGGTAGGTCAAAGCTGTGTACTGGAACACCTTGGTAGGTCAAAGCTGTGTACTGGAACACCTTGGTAGGTCAAAGCTGTGTACTTGAACACCTTGGTAGGTCAAAGCTGTGTACTGGAACACCTTGGTAGGACAAAGCTGTGTACTGGAACACCTTGGTAGGTCAAAGCTGTGTACTTGAACACCTTGGTAGGTCAAAGCTGTGTACTGGAACACCTTGGTGGAGCAGGGTGGGTGAAGTAGGCCTTGTGGTGCACTGCTCATGTCCATTGTCTTTCTTTTTCAGCTTCAGGGTTGCCTACTTCTCACTTAAAACATATTTATTTTTGTTTAAAACTCTCTCAATAAAGCCTGAGTGTCTTTCTATGTTATGTGTTTCCCACAGAACACGGTGGACAAGCTGATTAAGAAGACCAACCTGGCTCTGGTGGTGGGTACCAACTCCTGGAGAGAACAGTTCCTGGAGGCCATCACAGTCAGTGCAGGTAAACACCAGCTCCTGGAGAGAACAGTTCATGGAGGCCATCACAGTCAGTGCAGGTAAACACCAGCTCCTGGAGAGAACAGTTCATGGAGGCCATCACAGTCAGTGCAGGTAAACACCAGCTCCTGGAGAGAACAGTTCATGGAGGCCATCACAGTCAGTGCAGGTAAACACCAGCTCCTGGAGAGAACAGTTCCTGGAGGCCATCACAGTCAGTGCAGGTAAACACCAGCTCCTGGAGAGAACAGTTCATGGAGGCCATCACAGTCAGTGCAGGTAAACACCAACTCCTGGAGAGAACAGTTCATGGAGGCCATCACAGTCAGTGCAGGTAAACACCAACTCCTGGAGAGAACAGTTCATGGAGGCCATCACAGTCAGTGCAGGTAAACACCAGCTCCTGGAGAGAACAGTTCATGGAGGCCATCACAGTCAGTGCAGGTAAACACCAACTCCTGGAGAGAACAGTTCATGGAGGCCATCACAGTCAGTGCAGGTAAACACCAACTCCTGGAGAGAACAGTTCATGGAGGCCATCACAGTCAGTGCAGGTAAACACCAGCTCCTGGAGAGAACAGTTCATGGAGGCCATCACAGTCAGTGCAGGTAAACACCAGCTCCTGGAGAGAACAGTTCATGGAGGCCATCACAGTAGTGCAGGTAAACACCAACTCCTGGAGAGAACAGTTCATGGAGGCCATCACAGTCAGTGCAGGTAAACACCAACTCCTGGAGAGAACAGTTCATGGAGGCCATCACAGTCAGTGCAGGTAAACACCAGCTCCTGCACCGCACATACCACACTCTAGGGGGCGCCATTTAGTGGCCAGAGCACTCAAAGAAAGATGGTAAATACCAGTCTGTTTACCAGAACTGTTTTGCTAACATTCCTCTATTTGCCATGCGTCATGAAAAGGACTGGAACGTTAGCCCAAACAGGGATCAGGGACATACAATACATTGACGAAAAACTTTGATCTTTGATTGTTAATTGTTGATCATCCAGTCATAATTGTTAGATATTACATATCAGAAACTATTAAATGTGTTGTTTTTTTGTTTAGCTTTGCGTTTGGCTTATAAAGGGACGGACAGACAGACAGACAGCCTTGGAGGTCGGATATGTTTTCTGTATACGGCCATCTTCCCACTCACAGAAACATTGCTGTTTGTCATCTTGTCAAGGTCTAAGTGACACTGAGTCTGACTATGGGGTGTGAAGATCTGCCAATCAGCCTGTAGACGCTCCTAGACAGACTGGCTGAAACCACGTGACCCATTTCTGCTGCAGGCAAACTAAACTCTCTCTAGAGCTCTTCCAGTTTCTACTGAGCAACATGAAGTGATACTCTGGCTGTTTCTCAATGCCTATTTCCTCACCTCCTTCTCATTGGAGGAGAACATCCGTCCCCTCAGATCTTGTCCTTCATTTTGAGGAGGCGAGGAAAGAGGACATGAGGAATCAAACCAAGGAAAGATTAATTGAGAAAGAATGCCCAGTCTCCTCCCTCAGCTGTACTGTACACACAACCCACACACACACTCCTCTCTACATCTCTGTAGCTTCTCTATCTCCGCTCAGGAAACTCCTGGAAGGCCCTCACTCTGCTCAGTAAACTCCTGGAAGGCCCTCACTCTGCTCAGGAAACTCCT
This sequence comes from Coregonus lavaretus, assembly GCF_964263955.1. NCBI lineage: Eukaryota > Metazoa > Chordata > Actinopteri > Salmoniformes > Salmonidae > Coregonus > Coregonus lavaretus. The sequence continues at coordinate 4,253,676 of NC_140005.1, forward strand.
GGAAGGCCCTCACTCTGCTCAGGAAACTCCTGGAAGGCCCTCACTCTGCTCAGGAAACTCCTGGAAGGCCCTCACTCTGCTCAGGAAACTCCTGGAAGGCCCTCACTCTGCTCAGGAAACTCCTGGAAGGCCCTCACTCTGCTCAGGAAACTCCTGGAAGGCCCTCACTCCGCTCAGGAAACTCCTGGAAGGCCCTCACTCCGCTCAGGAAACTCCTGGAAGGCCCTCACTCCGCTCAGGAAACTCCTGGAAGGCCCTCACTCCGCTCAGGAAACTCCTGGAAGGCCCTCACTCCGCTCAGGAAACTCCTGGAAGGCCCTCACTCCGCTCAGGAAACTCCTGGAAGGCCCTCACTCCGCTCAGGAAACTCCTGGAAGGCCCTCACTCTGCTCAGGAAACTCCTGGAAGGCCCTCACTCTGCTCAGGAAACTCCTGGAAGGCCCTCACTCTGCTCAGGAAACTCCTGGAAGGCCCTCACTCTGCTCAGGAAACTCCTGGAAGGCCCTCACTCTGCTCAGGAAACTCCTGGAAGGCCCTCACTCTGCTCAGGAAACTCCTGGAAGGCCCTCACTCTGCTCAGGAAACTCCTGGAAGGCCCTCACTCTGCTCAGGAAACTCCTGGAAGGCCCTCACTCCGCTCAGGAAACTCCTGGAAGGCCCTCACTCCGCTCAGGAAACTCCTGGAAGGCCCTCACTCCGCTCAGGAAACTCCTGGAAGGCCCTCACTCCGCTCAGGAAACTCCTGGAAGGCCCTCACTCCGCTCAGGAAACTCCTGGAAGGCCCTCACTCCGCTCAGGAAACTCCTGGAAGGCCCTCACTCCGCTCAGGAAACTCCTGGAAGGCCCTCACTCCGCTCAGGAAACTCCTGGAAGGCCCTCACTCCGCTCAGGAAACTCCTGGAAGGCCCTCACTCTGCTCAGGAAACTCCTGGAAGGCCCTCACTCTGCTCAGGAAACTCCTGGAAGGCCCTCACTCTGCTCAGGAAACTCCTGGAAGGCCCTCACTCCGCTCAGGAAACTCCTGGAAGGCCCTCACTCCGCTCAGGAAACTCCTGGAAGGCCCTCACTCCGCTCAGGAAACTCCTGGAAGGCCCTCACTCCGCTCAGGAAACTCCTGGAAGGCCCTCACTCCGCTCAGGAAACTCCTGGAAGGCCCTCACTCCGCTCAGGAAACTCCTGGAAGGCCCTCACTCTGCTCAGGAAACTCCTGGAAGGCCCTCACTCTGCTCAGGAAACTCCTGGAAGGCCCTCACTCTGCTCAGGAAACTCCTGGAAGGCCCTCACTCCGCTCAGGAAACTCCTGGAAGGCCCTCACTCCGCTCAGGAAACTCCTGGAAGGCCCTCACTCCGCTCAGGAAACTCCTGGAAGGCCCTCACTCCGCTCAGGAAACTCCTGGAAGGCCCTCACTCTGCTCAGGAAACTCCTGGAAGGCCCTCACTCTGCTCAGGAAACTCCTGGAAGGCCCTCACTCTGCTCAGGAAACTCCTGGAAGGCCCTCACTCTGCTCAGGAAACTCCTGGAAGGCCCTCACTCTGCTCAGGAAACTCCTGGAAGGCCCTCACTCTGCTCAGGAAACTCCTGGAATGCCCTCACTCTGCTCAGGAAACTCCTGGAAGGCCCTCACTCTGCTCAGGAAACTCCTGGAAGGCCCTCACTCTGCTCAGGAAACTCCTGGAAGGCCCTCACTCTGCTCAGGAAACTCCTGGAAGGCCCTCACTCTGCTCAGTAAACTCCTGGAAGGCCCTCACTCTGCTCAGGAAACTCCTGGAAGGCCCTCACTCTGCTCAGGAAACTCCTGGAAGGCCCTCACTCTGCTCAGGAAACTCCTGGAAGGCCCTCACTCCGCTCAGGAAACTCCTGGAAGGCCCTCACTCCGCTCAGGAAACTCCTGGAAGGCCCTCACTCCGCTCAGGAAACTCCTGGAAGGCCCTCACTCCGCTCAGTAAACTCCTGGAAGGCCCTCACTCTGCTCAGGAAACTCCTGGAAGGCCCTCACTCTGCTCAGGAAATTCCTGGAAGGCCCTCACTCTGCTCAGGAAACTCCTGGAAGGCCCTCACTCTGCTCAGTAAACTCCTGGAAGGCCCTCACTCTGCTCAGTAAACTCCTGGAAGGCCCTCACTCTGCTCAGGAAACTCCTGGAAGGCCCTCACTCTGCTCAGGAAACTCCTGGAAGGCCCTCACTCTGCTCAGGAAACTCCTGGAAGGCCCTCACTCTGCTCAGGAAACTCCTGGAAGGCCCTCACTCCGCTCAGGAAACTCCTGGAAGGCCCTCACTCCGCTCAGGAAACTCCTGGAAGGCCCTCACTCTGCTCAGGAAACTCCTGGAAGGCCCTCACTCTGCTCAGGAAACTCCTGGAAGGCCCTCACTCCGCTCAGGAAACTCCTGGAAGGCCCTCACTCCGCTCAGGAAACTCCTGGAAGGCCCTCACTCCGCTCAGGAAACTCCTGGAAGGCCCTCACTCCGCTCAGGAAACTCCTGGAAGGCCCTCACTCTGCTCAGGAAACTCCTGGAAGGCCCTCACTCTGCTCAGGAAACTCCTGGAAGGCCCTCACTCTGCTCAGGAAACTCCTGGAAGGCCCTGTCTAATCTCCAGCCAGCACCCGGCCCTGCGTCCCGCCTAGCCCCCTGCCCAGCTACCCTGCCTACTCATGGAGGCCTCCTTTTGGCTGCGGGGAGCTGGGCCAGTCACTCACAGTACCTGTCCGGCTACACACTTCCCTACCTCTGTAGCCCTAGTGGCCTGTTCTGTTATTTTCAGAGTAAAAACCACTTCCAATTTGGGTAGTGAATATACTTCTGCTGAGGGCCCCTAATGTCCTGCTGAGGGCCCCTAATGGCCTGCTGAGGGCCCCTAATGGCCTGCTGAGGGCCCCTAATGGCCTGCTGAGGGCCCCTAATGGCCTTATGAATGGATAGAGATGTCATACTGAATAAGAATTAGCTTTTCTCTGTTATTTTTTTAATGGGGAGGATTCATGTTTTTTCTTTGCAGACTCCTAACAGAGTTGGACTGGACAAGTTTTTAGCTTTGTTACATATAACAAGATCACTTAATTTAGATGTTCAGTAGTAGTGTGTGTTGTCATTCCTCCACTTGCTGTCCCATCCTAATAGTTCAGTGTGAGGCTATATGAGTATTCGGTCTTCTTAGAGTGGATTAAACGCACTGGGAACCAGGATGTCACTATGAAATACAACCATCTGCTCTTATGAAATATTACTCAATGTATCATAGTAAGTTAAAATGATCGACTTCCTTGATCTCATCCCTCATCCCCACCTCCCTCCCTCCCTTCTCCATCACGACCCCTTCTTGCTCTATCACTCTACCAACTACTGTTTCCACTCTTCCTCTACTCTCCATCTGTTCCTGTTCTCTCTCTCCTCCCTTCACTGTCCCCACCTGCTACTCCTCCTCCTCCTCTTCACTCCTCCCTTCACCCCTCCTCTCCTCCATCTCCCTGCTCCTCTCTCCCTTGTCCCTCCCATCCTCCTCCCTCCCTCCTCCCTCCCTCCTCTCTTCTCTCCTCCCTCCTCTCCTCCCTCCTCTCCTCTCTCCTCCTTCCACTCCTTTCTCCTCTCCTCTCCTTCCACTCCTTTCTCCTCTCCTCTCTCCTCCCTCCTCTACTCTCCTCCCCCTCTCCTCCCTCTTCTCTTCTCTCCTCACTCCTCTCTCCTCCTCTCCCTCCTCCCTCCTCTTCTCTCTCCTCCCTCCTCTTCTCCCTCCTCTACTCTCTCCTCCCTCCTCTCTCCTCCCTCCTCCCCTCTCCTCTCCACTCCTCTCTCCTCCCTCCTCTCCTCTCCACCATCCTCTCCACTCTCCTCCATCCTCTCCTCTCTCCCTTGTCCCCAGGAGATGAGGATGAGGAGGACTCTGGTGAAGAGCGTCTCCCTTCTTGTTTTGACTATGTCATGCACTTCCTCACCGTCTTCTGGAAGGTCAGTAGAGTTGGTGCTCCTCTCCTCTATAGCTCAGATGGTAGAGCATGGTTCTTGCAACGCCAAGGGTCGTGGGTTTTATTCCCGGGATCACCCGTACGTAAAATGTGTGCGTGCATGACTTTAAGTCCCTTTAGATACAAGCGTCCGCTAAATAGCATATATTATTATTGGTAACACTTTACTGCCATTGCTCATAACTATTAATAACTGTTAACGATGGCTTATGACACATTTTATGATGTGTTATGTAGCTGTTATAAAGGCTTAATGAATGCATTCATAAGGACACCTACAGTAAAGTGTTAAATTATTATTCATTTTATTACTATTCATATTATTCACATCAGGTCCTGTTCGCCTGTGTTCCTCCCACGGACTATCTGAACGGCTGGGCCTGCTTCTTCATCTCCATCATCATCATCGGCATGCTGACCGCCGTGATAGGAGATCTGGCGTCTCACTTCGGCTGCACCATCGGGTTGAAGGACTCCGTCACCGCCGTGGTGTTCGTGGCACTGGGTACATCTGTCCCTGGTGAGTACACTAATGGATAGTAGTGTGGGGGTGTGGCAGGGCTGTGGGCTGTAGGGGGTGTGGCAGGGCTGTGGGCTGTAGGGGGTGTGGGGGGCTGTGGGCGTAGGGGGTGTGGCAGGGCTGTGGGCGTAGGGGGGGTGACAGGGCTGTGGGCGTAGGGGGGGTGGCAGGGCTGGGGGTGTGGCAGGGCTGTGGGCGTAGGGGGGGTGGCAGGGCTGTGGGCGTAGGGGGGGGTGGCAGGGCTGTGGGCGTAGGGGGGGTGGCAGGGCTGTGGGCGTAGGGGGGGTGGCAGGGCTGTGGGCGTAGGGGGGGTGGCAGGGCTGTGGGCGTAGGGGGGGTGGCAGGGCTGTGGGCATAGGGGGGGGTGGCAGGGCTGTGGGCGTAGGGGGGGTGGCAGGGCTGTGGGCGTAGGGGGGGTGGCAGGGCTGTGGGCATAGGGGGGGTGGCAGGGCTGTGGGCGTGAGTGTGTGCCTACCAGCCTCAATCACTGCATAAAGTCATACAACCATTAAAGCTTCTTTCTTTTCACCGCTACCTTTTGAAATGATTTGAAATGATTCAGTCGTAAAATATAAATCACAAGACATATTTAGTATAATACACCTTCCTCTCTCCTATTCTCTCTCTCTCTCTCTCTCCCTCTCCCTCTCTCTCTCTCTCCCTCTCTCCCTCTCTCTCGCCCTCACTCTCTCTCTCTCCAGACACGTTTGCCAGTAAGGTAGCGGCGGTGCAGGACACGTATGCAGACGCCTCCATCGGTAACGTGACGGGCAGCAACGCGGTCAACGTGTTCCTGGGCATCGGGGTGGCGTGGTCGATAGCCGCCATCTACTGGCACATGCAGGGCAAGCAGTTTGTGGTGGAGGCTGGCTCCCTGGCCTTCTCCGTCACCCTCTACACCATCTTCGCCTTCCTGGGGGTCTCCGTGCTGCTGTACCGCCGACGGGCCCACATCGGGGGGGAGCTGGGCGGGCCGCGCGGCCATAGACTGGCCACCTCAGCCTTCTTCTTCAGTCTCTGGTTCCTCTACATCCTCTTCTCCAGCATGGAGGCCTACTGTCATATAGAGGGCTTCTAGAACCTCCTGGAACACGTCTGGAACACTTCTGGAACACTTCTGGAACACTTCTGGGACACTTCTAGAACACTTCTGGAGCACTTCTAGAACACTTCTGGAACACTTCTAGAACACTTCTGGAACACTTCTAGAGCCTCCTTACAGGAGGTTCAAAGTATAACTTTAAGGAGAGTAAAAGTAGGATTCTCAGTGTGGAATAATGGAATGATGGAATAATGGAATGGTGGAATAATGGAATGATGGAATGAAGGGATGAGAGGAGGAGAACAAAATGAGGTGAAGGGGGTTGGTGGTGGCCCTCTCTCCTCCACCCCTCCTCAACCCCCCTCTAAGGACCCCCAGACATGATCAGTCCATGTCCTCTGAAGGAGCTGTCTGTTAAGGCAGGGAGAGCCAGTCTGCTACCCCCATGGGTGTGCTTACAGCTGGGCTTGGTGTACCTCCGTACCGCGGTAAGAACACCAGAGGGTGTCTCATCTGGTCTGGTCCGGTCTGGTCTGGTCTCATCTGGTCCAGTCTGGTCTCATCTGGTCTGGTCTGGTCTCATCTGGTCTGGTCTGGTCTCATCTGGTCTGGTCTGGTCTCATCTGGTCTGGTCTGGTCCGGTCTGGTCTCATCTGGTCTGGTCTGGTCCGGTCTGGTCTCATCTGGTCTGGTCTGGTCCGGTCTGGTCTCATCTGGTCTCATCTGGTCTCATCTGGTCCGGTCTGGTCTCATCTGGTCTGGTCTGGTCCGGTCTGGTCTCATCTGGTCTCATCTGGTCTCATCTGGTCCGGTCTGGTCTCATCTGGTCTCATCTGGTCTCATCTGGTCTGGTCTCTATTCTACTAGAAGAGACAACAACTAGTCTTAAGCTGGAGAGATCTGAGCTATCAGAAGAAGTCTATATTTTTCTCAACACCTTGATGAGAACGACTTTTTCTAAACTAAGTATTTTGGGGGATAAAAACACAATTTCTTTTTTTTTTTTTACAAGAAAGAGGAAATCAAAAGATACTATTTTCTGATCTTACATTATGATATAATATAATGGAAAATATGTTGTTGATGATGAGTGAATGGACTCATGGTATTTATTAGTATTTTATTTGCTTAGTTTCTTATTAAAGGAATGAACGCAGCAGCAGAGTTGTCAGAGTCAAGAGGACATTTAGAGAACAAGCTAACTAAAGACAGGAGGAGAAGTGGAAGAAGGAGAGGAAAACATAGAAGGACAACATTATCAAAGTGCCCTGAACATTACTTCAGTTACATCTGTCTATATATCGTATATTTCCATATTTTCTGTATATTTTGAATATTTGTATCAATGTGGTCACATTCAGCTCCTTCAGTCCTACAGAGGACCTGTGGCTTGGTATTGGGAGGGGGGGGGGGGGGGGGCGGTATACTGGAAAAAGGATGTCTGTGTCGCAAATGGCACCCTATTCCCTATATAGTACACTAGTTTTGACCTGAGTACTGCACCATATAGGGAATAGGATGCCATTTTAGATGCACCCCAATGTCTTCTTCATGTTTTTCTAGAGATCTATTATATCTACCTAAATAATTAAAGAAACTGCATTGTTATTTTATTTGTTATTAATATGAATAATATCTTGCTCTTACAAAGTTTTCAAAA